>NW_010365505.1:864522-892453 GCF_000414095.1 Morus notabilis
TTATTTTTAATTATTTCAGTTATTATTTTAATAATATTATTATATTCTATATTATAATTATATAATAATAGTTTTTTTTGTATTATATTAAATATAATAATAAATATATATTATATTGTAATTATATATATTATATTATAGTATAATATAATATAGTAGTAATTTTTAACTATACACAACAATTCAATCTCATAATTTACCAAACGCTATTATACTGATTTTAGAACCAGCACATCTACTATAATTATAGTTTATCAAACACAGCTACTTCTTCCTTCAGCACAGTTAAAAGTAATTTTTTTAAAATCTACAACACTACCAAACTAAGCCAATATAAATCAAGTAAAACAAGGGTCTCTCTCTATCCGACTGTATTAAACTTATAATTAGGTATGCTATTGTGGAGGAATTAGCAGGATTTGGGGCAACAGTGTACACATGCTCTAGAAGTGCAGTCCAACTTAACGAGTGCTTCGTTGAGTGGGAGAGGAAAGGATTTTGAGTGTATGGTTCTGTTTGCGATCTAGCGTTTGAAACAGATCGTAAAGAGCTGGCCAACAAAGTTTCATCCCTCTTCAACGGAAAACTACATCCTTGTAAAAAAATGTTCCTAACCATTTTTGTTCATTACACATCTCTAGCTAAAGCAGGCACGTTTTAGGACACTAATGCATAGTTAAGTAGTCCACACAAAACCTAGGCAAACAAGTGCGTTGCATACTCGTAATTAGCATCTCAAAACACACCCATAGCGTATACGTTGCTTAACAGATTATAGAGATAAGCGTGCTGGGCCTAAAAGTTGCATTAAGATGCACTAGAGATAATTCATGAAAAAGAAAATTCAGGAAATAATGGTATATCATGCAAGACTGGGAAAAAGAGTCGGGATATTATATATTCTTATAATGAGGAGCCTTTTTAAAAGGAGAATTTCATTATATGTTAAGAAAGAAAATGGCAATTTAATGAAATTTGATGAAAACAGGTTGTGCCACATCTATCAAGAAGATATTTTTCATACCATATCCATTATGACAAAATTCTCATAAAATTCCCTTTAAAAAAAATCTCTAAATTCTATTTCTGGTTCTAGCTAGATAAACAATGTGGGAACCATCATATATGGAAATCAGCCATAGAGCACACAGCAGAAGATTTCTCATTTTTAATAAGAACTAACCTCGAATCTGCTTATTACCATATGTGCCAACTAGCTCATCCTCTAATGAAAGCTAGTATCGTCTTTATCTCCTCCGTTTCTGGTTTAATATCTCTAAAGGTAAATTTTATTTTCATAAAAATATATCCGTTTAGGATGTATATTATCTTAAAAAGCAAGCTAAGATTGCAATTGTTGCTCTCCTTAATTTTGCAGATTTTGAAGAAAGCTTTATAAAGCCTGCCATGAGTCGAACGCCCATTGGACGCATCGCAGAGCCAAGTGTCTTCATTGGTGGCATTCTTATGCCTACCAGCAGCTCCTTACATAACTGGGCAAGCCGTTTTTGTTGATGGAGGTTTTACAGTGAATGGCTTGTTCTAAGACCCAAAAACTTATTATTTGTAGTCAATAATGTACCACAGGATAAGATATTTCATTTTCCTATAGTTTGGCAAATTATAATGTACTGTGCTTATTTGTATTGTGTAGTATTTGTTAAACATTAATTATCGTGTCGATAGATCTCCAATATTCTCATATTATAAGATATCGATCTAGATAATTATTTGTTAAACAAATATCGTGTTAATCGATCTCCGATATTCTCATATTATAAGATATCGATCTAGTTAATTATTGAAAAAAAAAACTACAAATAATTACAATCGTGGAATAAAAACTTTTTACTCTGTGTTAAAATGAGATCTCAAACAAAATACTAACAAAGACAATTAACCAAGACAACAGCTTAAAACCCTACCCGCCTTTTTCTCTCTCTCTCTCACTTTTTCTCTTTTCCTTTACTTCTGCTCCACTCCACGGCTGCCCTTCTTTCTTCCCAGAAAATATTGATCACGCGCACTAACGCTTGCTCAACAAGCTTTCCTTTATTTTTAAAGCATATTGGACCAAGAGTCCCATTATTTGGTCTTGCTCATACTGGTGCAGACCCAACACTAATATTATTGTACCGCTATGTATCGCCGAATAATAATGTTGAGAAGTGACTTTTTCATTTGAGAAAATGACTGAGATTTCTTTATTTATGGATAAATGAATAGTCGAGTTGTACTAGTACTAGTTCAACTTTGCTTCTCCTTGAACATATCATGACTATATGTTGGTAGAGAACAACGTCGTTACATCCAAATGTGCACTGAGCTAAAGATATGAAAAGTCTCCATACATTTTAGACGTACTTCACGCACGCATTTGATATGATTTGTCTTTTTGAATTTGAAAAATTACAGCAAATGGCCTTCATTAGAAACATATAAAAGAAAATAGTGATAGCAATAGTGGAACATTATATTTGATGCATGAGTGTGCAAACTAAAATAAACATGTGTCGGCACCACCTTTTTAACAAGTGATTATGAAAGAGAGCGATGGAGGGATTGTTGCTAACATTTCTCTTGGATATTTTTCTATGTGATCATAAACTCATTCGAAACCACCTCATAGATTGTATTTCTTGTTCTCCCTATCATTATTGCTGCTATTATTGTGGCGACCCTACTGGGTGGCCGTCACCGTAGTTTAAATTTTTAACTTGTACTTACTGAGTTTTCTTAAAATTTGTGAAACATTTTTTTTTCTTTTTAATCTAAGAAGGAATAATTTTATAATTCGTAACAATAATTTTAAAAGAATAAATCACCTAATTTCTTAAAGCTTTTCTTAATTTTAATTAAGGTAAAACTCTCTAGAAATATCCTTCAAACGGAGCAACGTTTGAACTATTGTTTCAAATGCTCTTAAAAAGCCTTTCTAAAACTAGCCAATTTAATCGGGCCATTTAATTTGACTTTAAAACAGATTTTGTGAGAAATCTTAAATTCAAGTACATCTTAAAGTCATTTTAAAATCAATCGTTTAAATCGTCATGTTTAAAATTCGTTTATTTGCTGCATGCACTGTTGCAACATTCTAAAACTTAAATACTCAAGACTAGGGTTGTTAGCTACAACCTCAGTTTTCTTAACATACATATGTACGTATACTTTTTAAACATACATGCTTGAAATCTTTGAATCATATAGACATATACATGATTTTTCTTAAACTTACTGCGGAAGATTTAAGTGTTAGCGGTATCCATTCCCATCTCCACCATTCGTCCGCCGCTCGCCATTGCCCTTCAAGAATTGCTGATAGGTTTCTTACCTACAGCATGAACATATCCGATTGAGCTTTCGCTCAGCAAGTAGGAACTATCTCTCACAAAATAACTGTAAGTACACATGAATAAATATGCATGAGCTGATTATGCTTAATTATGATGTCTTATCATAGTCTTATTATCTTATCTTATCTTATCTTATCTTTTCTTTCTTTCTTGTGGGCCCGAGTGCTCGCGTACCACTTGTGCACAATCATCAGGACGTGAGGGTTTGTAAGGTCCCCCACGACACCGTGATTATAACTTGAATGCCTCTCTTGGGTCGGAGGACATTATTAATATTATTTTTCTTTTCTCCCTTGCGGAGCTTGAGTTACCTCCCTTGCGGAGGCTGGTACGGCACTCAACTGAGGTTATTCTTATAAGTTTCTCTTGACTTATTAAGGTGTATGCAGTATGACATGGCATCGCATATAATACTTAAAGCATAAACATGTATATATATAACATGTGTAATTTTTTTTTTCTTTAAAATCTATTCATGCTGTAGGCGAAATTCATACTTACCTGATTTACAGAGCTGGAATCCACTTTTTGCCAAACAACCTATTCTCTTACTTGCTTACTTCTGAAAATGAACACCCATTAAGAGTGTGAGATTAACTGTCATTTGCTATTCTATTTCAGCAACTTATGAAGGAATCTAACCCTTTTCTTAAGGCGGGTATTCCTTTCCTTTTCTGAAGGATAATTTACTATAATGATCAATTTGTTAAATCCTTAAAATCTTATTTTCCTTAATTGCCCTTAACATACTTATGTCTAGATTGAAAATCATTTACCCAATCTAGTAACTTATTCTCCATAATTTTCCTCATTGGACTTATTATGATATTAAGGCCCAATTCGGCCTAGAAACTTATTCACGATATTCTAACTCTTGGGCCGTTGAAATTTAAACTCAAACGGAGTCTCTTAAATCAATGCGGGTGTTGGACCCGCATCAATCCTTCAAAATTCTAAGGACCTATCGTATTGGCTCGTAGGTGCCCGTTGGGATGATTTGCTCGATAATCCACTAAGTACTTTAAAAGAAAGCATTTTTCTTGAAAACTTTCTTTACGAATACTTCTGTTAAAATGAGGTTTAACACCATAATATTTTACTTAAATCACATCTCGGGTCCTTTGACAACTTTTTGTTAAAAACCAACACTGTGTTAGTTTTGTTTCATTAAAACTATGCAGTTTCTGAAATATGTGTTTTACTGCTTCTTAGGGTTGGATTTCGGAAATTTATTCTCCGCGACAATTTTCCGTCTCATCGAGATCTAAAATTATTATTTTTAGAGAAAGTTAAAATTCAGCCTTTAAAGGCCTCGTTTGGCTGAAAACAGTGGCTGTTGTTTTTCTTGAAATTGTTTTAGTCCAAAACTGTGCCATTTCGGAAATCCACATTTTACTACATCTTAGGGTCGGATTTTGAAAATCTGTTCTTCACAAAAGTTCTTCGTTTCATCGAAATCTAGTTTGTATAAAAAACTGAGATTAAGCCTTTAAAGGTCTTGTTTGGCTGAACCAGTGGCTGCCAGTTTGTTTTGAAATTGTTTTGGACAGCCTGTCCGTTTTTACAACATGGCTTCAAACTTACTTTTAGAGTCAAAGCTATGTTTTGTCACATTCACAGAAAAATGTTCAATACATCGAGGGCTATAAGTTCAAGCTTTGAAACACTGAAAATCTCGCTCAAGGGTCCTCACTTTCGTGTTCAAAGTAACCGAAAATTTTTTGCTCTAACAAAAAATAAGCAACTTAGATTAAACATAAGCATACCACATCAAACTAACCTCAAAACTCACAAAACCAACTTAGAACTCACACATCCTTATTAGAACTTATTTCCTTGAGAATCACAATTTACATCAATGAATTCTCAAACTTAAACTTTGCTAGAAAATAATGGAGAAGAGTTCAAGAAATTACCCTTGAAGAACTCTTTCTTGAAAACCTTTGAGATCCTTCTATTCTTCTCAAAGGTTTGTTAATGGCTTGGAACTAGAGGAGTATAAGAAAATTTGAGAAGAATATCTCTACATCTCAAACCTTACTAGAGCATAAAAAGAGAAGGTTTAGAGTTTATACCCTTGTAGAGATGCTTGACTAGACTCCTCCTAGAACCCTTGATCTTCTTCTATGGTTTGCTAGTGGCTTAAAATTAGGAGAGTGAGAGAAAATTTTTGAGAGAGTATGGGTGTGGTGTGTGGCCGGTTTTGGGGTGGAGAGAAATGCAAGGAGAAAAAATGAGACCTATCCTATGACAGTTCCTTTTATACACAACTTTGTGATCATTTATTTAACCCCAATTCCACTCCATTAGTCAACCAAATTTTTGGTTCAAATCCCCCTTCCTTGGCCGGTTCTAGGTGGAGAAAAGATGGAGCAAGTATGCCATGATTTCCCCCATAAACTACTACTATCACATCACCTTACCATGAAATCTTCTAGCACACTTCACTAGCCAATTTTGGCTCTCATTTCCTAAGCCTGGCTGGTTCTAGTGTGGGCAAAAGGAGAGGATAAATTTTTATCACCTAGGTCATGATTTCTCTTCACTAAATCCCATCAAATCACCTAGGTCATGATTTCTCTTCAGTAACTCCCATCAAATCACATATTTCATGATTTATCTTCACTTACCCCCATCAAATCACATATGTCATCCTACCAAATCCTAACCTACCCCTTGTACTTTTGTCTCATCTCTTAAGTTTCCTTTGAATCAGATAAAAATCATACTGACTGTAAGGAAGTACTTCACCGACAGGAAATTCTAGTTTCTGACGGTTCCTTTTCTACTTCTTATTTACAGTTCAATGTTAAATCTTCGATTACTTTGAGATCACATTAAATTCTTACTCGCGTAATATCTTGAACTGTTTCAAGTCTTGAAATTAATTCCAGACTGAAGAAATTCTAAATTTAACTTTTCTTCATTCTATCCCAGGAATGACGTTGTTTCTGACGGTGTCAACTCTCGAGCTCACATTGTACCCTTCTGTTATGGGTATTTATCTTGTGACTTTAACCTAGCTGTCTGGCAATTAAGGATTTTCTCTTCTTTAAAATGTCAGCGCGTTCTTTTTATACGCTGCTAACATCATGTTGTGTTTGGAGATTCTTGAAATTAAGATTCTCAAACTCTACTTGTACTGAAAATTATTCTGCCTTAAAGTACGGCGAGAATTTATCGATCGAATTTACTTGATCGAAAACATGAACTTAACATGAAATCTGCTACATAATTTAGGAATACAAATATTAATTCCTTAAATCCTTCAGTCACATAATATTTTTTTAAGAAAATTCTTGGCTTAAATATATAAATTATATTATTTAAGGTCTGGGATTTTCTCAGTCATTACTATTATTGACATAAAATTTTCTTTACTATGATTGTATTTGTTTGTGTGGTTCTCCAAACATTAACTTTTAGGGATTGCTTCACCTTCTTCCGTTTCTCATCAAATCACTCTGTTAGTAGGGGCACTAGGAGTTATCCTGTAGAAGACACTTTGATGCTTAAGTCAGACAAATACTCAAAGAGTATTCATAAGACTAAAGAAGAGGAGGTTTTAGAAGATCCTTTTCAAATTGATCATATTCTATTTATAGGATGAGTGCCATGATAAGATGAATATTCTTGATTTCCTCTAATCATGACACGTATCATTCTTCTCGGGGTTAGGGTTTCCTCCAAATATTCCTCTTTTGGAAGATTCCTAGGAAATTTTTCGATTCAGATGATATCCCTTTCAATTCTGCTATTCGCTTTACACATGCCGTATCCTTATTGATTGTGTTAGTTAGGGAAAGGTGTAGCAACCCTACAATGGAGCGAAGAAAGAATAAAAACTTTTTTGGACAGAAAAAGGGATTTCCACTTTTTCTTCCGAGATTAAATGGGGTGGAAGTGCTAGCAAAGGTCACAGGCTTTGGAAAGAGGCAAGAGAACTAGGGTAAAAGAGAGTGAGTGTAGTGGCCAGCTACCACTGGCGAAGAGGCCTTTGATAAAAAAAACCTTCCAAGTCAAAGCCCGAAAAATCTCACGTTTAGGGAATCAGATGAGGAATCACCAAGATACGTACCTGAAGACGCAGTCTAACGCTATATAAAGCCCTTACAACTTGTTCCTGAATTCCATTAGAGTCAAGATTCTCCCACAAGGGAATGGCCAAGCTGAGTCCACCAATAGGGATCCGCTTGGAGAGTGGAAGGAATGAAAGTCAAGATGTTATTAGGTTCCTAGCCTAGCTCAATGCAAGGGAAAGGAAAAGATCTCAACGAAAAGCAAACTCGGGCAAGTGCTTTATCAAATACGGATTCCCTGGAAGAACAACAGGATTCGGGGTCAGCTCTCTCACAACATTGACACTTTCAATGTATGTTTGGCATCATGGGACAGTAGTCGTAGGTACTGAAGTGACTCCTGGGTAGAGAAAATGCTGGCAGAAAGGAACTTTCAAAGCATGGAGTTTCGCCAGGCGAAGCGAATAAGTTTCGTAAGGAGGGACTCATTCCACCCGCTATATCGAATTCTTTGAGTGTCCAGCCAGCTCCCTTTGTTCAGTCAGAAGACTTTAGAAAAAGACATTTTACTCCAAAAAGAGAGGTAAAATTCATGGAACCGAAGAAAGCCAGTAACGGTACTGGGTCAGTCGAGATAAGTAAAGGATTTTAATCTGATTTTGCTCTAGCGAGATGATTCACCGTAGTATCACTAAAACTCTCCAATCGCCATTAGCAAGAGGGCTGCTGGAAAAGAGCAGTTTGAAGCAAGTCAAAGAACATGAACCCACCAAGCAACGTATCCACATATGAATCCATCACAACAGGAGTGGTTAAGCCTAAGTCCAGAGACCTTTTCAGATGCCCTTTCTATGGGGTGGACGGATTCGATTCCTCCTCTCCCGAGTGCTTGAACGCGCTATTTAACCTCTCAAGTAGGTCAAATGGCATTCCACTATTGACCTAATCAACTGTTAGGCCTATGGACTTTTATCCATCAGACATGAATGAAAGGGGTGACACCACTCTAATGATTGGAAAAATCCTTAATATCATAAAGGAAAGGTCTTTTTTCTTAAAAGCTTCAGTAATAGCAAAAGCAGCCTATCTGTAATGGCCTACTCGTTACTCAAGCTAAGAAGTATGCAACCGCATAGAGGAAGTTAAGCCAATCCCTCTATTTTCATCTTGAAAGATCGGAAAATAGAACATGTTCTACCCGTTCCTTCGACTGCTTTCATTTTTGGCCCGGAGCCTTCTCTTCCAATGCCGAGACACCTCTATAGTAAAATAAATCAAAATGTGAATCAAGCTATGCTGCCTATTGGTCACTTCTATATTTTCCATTCAAAACAAGAGAAGCAAAGTAACGAAATTCACTTTGACCCTGCTGATCTTCTTTTCTTCTTGTGGACAGTGCGGTGACAGTTTGTAAGGTGCTTCTCATGTACCGGCCTTTTGGCCCGATCAGGCTTCTTCTTCTTATTAAGGTCAAGCTGCTATCGATGCTTGCCCTAAAGAATGGGAGACCTAATGTGACGACCCTCCTATGAGGCCGCCACTGTAGCTTAAACTTTAACTTGTACTTACTGGGGTTTCTTAAAATTTGCAGAACATTTTTTTTTATTTTTAACTATAAGAAGGAATAATTTCATAATTCATAACAATAGTTTCAAAAGAATGAATCACTGAATTTTCTTAAAGCTTTCCTTAATTTCAGTTAAGATAGAACCTTTTAGAAATATCTTTCAAACGAAGCTGCGTTTGAACTCTTGTTTCAAATACTCTTTAAAAGCCTTTATAAAACTAGCCAGCACCATCGGCCATCTAATTTGACTTTAAAATGGATTTCGAGAGAAATCTTCAACTCAAGTACATTTTTAAAGCCCTTTTAAAATCAATCGCCATGATTAAAATTCGTTTACTTGTTGCATTCACTGTTGCAACGTTATAAAACTTTAAATACTCAAGACTAGGGTTGTTGGCTACAACCTCGGGTTCCTTAACATAAATATGTACTTGTACTTTTCAAACATACATGCTTGAAAACTTTGAATCATTTAGACATATACATAATTTTACTTAAACTTACTGCAGAAGATTTAAATGTTAGCGGTATCCATTCCCATCTCCACCATTCATCCGCCGCTCACCATTGCCCTTTAAGAATTGCTGATAGGTTTCTTACCTACAGCATGAACATATCTGATTGAGCTTTCGCTCAGCAAGTAGGAACTATATCTTGCAAAATAACTGTGAGTACACATGAATAAATATGCATAAGTTGATTATGCTTAATTATGATGTCTTATCATAGTCTTATTATCTTATCTTATCTTTCTTACTGATGGGCCTGAGTGCTCGCGTACCACGTGTGCGCAATCATCAGAACGTGAGGGTTTGCAAGGTCCCCCACGACACCATGATTATAACTTGAATGCCTCCCTTGAGTCGGAGGACATTATTGTTATTTTCTTTTTCTCCCTTGTGGAGCTTGAGTTACCTCCCTTGTGGAGGCTGGTACGGCACTCAACTGATAATCTTCTTATAAGTTCCTCTTGACTTATTAAGGTGTATGCAATATGACATATTAGAGCATACTATAACATGGAATGTACTCAAACACATATACTTCATGTGCACTGCTTAAGTGTATGCAGTATGATCTAGCATAGTATACATAACATTAAATTAACTCAAACACATATAATTCATGTGCGCTGCTTATGTGTATGCAGCATGACATAGCATCGCATACAATACTTAAAGCATAAACATGCATATATAACATGTGTAACTTTTTCTTTAAAATATAGTCATACTGTAGGCGAGATTCCTACTTACCTGATCTACAGAGCTAGAATCCACTTTTCGCCAAACAGCCTATTCTCTTACTTGCTTACTTCTGAAAATGAACACCCATTGAGAGTGTGAGATTATCTGTCGTTGCTATTCTATTTTAGCAACTTATGAAGGAAATCTAGCCCTTTACTTTAGGCATGTATTCCTTTCCTTTACTGAAGGATAATTCACTATAAGGATCAATTTATTAAATCATCAAAATCTTATTTTTCTTAATTGCCCTTACAAATTTGTGCTAAATTGATAATTCATTAATTATCTTATCCTTATAATAAGTCTAATAATTTAGTTAACTAATTTTTTATAATTAATTAACCCTCTTATTCATATACTAAGTCTACATAAGTTAGTTAATTAATTTTAGTAATTAATTAACTTCCTTTACCAAATTAATTAACTTCCTTAACCATATTCTAAGTCTTAGATAATTTAATTAATTAGTTTAATAATTAATTAAATTATCATCCATAATACACTTTTAATAAACTTTACTTTACCTCACTTAACGGTCTCATAATAGTGTTGAGGTCTGTATTTAACGTTGTAAGATTAAGGGTCTAGCGTATCGTTTCTTTACGATTTTCGCTTACACGCTTATTTGAAACTGTTAAGTTTTATTATAAAACTATGTACGACGTTTAACATAAACATAAACCTAATTCGCGAATCTCATAATTAACGTATTCATGAAAATCTTACGCTTCGTACGACTATCTTAATTAAACTGTAAGCAAGGTTTGTACTTGCCTGGATTCCGAGCTAAGCAGTTCTGATAGTATCTCGCTTGTCGTGTCCTCCTGCGTATTCCTCAAAATAAATTTTGGGAAAAGCTGCAAGCACTATGAATGATCCTTGAGGAACATCGTAGCTTTAAACACTCGATTCTGATCTTCACTTGTTTAGTTTGAACCACCTCGATCCGCGTGCAACTAGTACCAGACCATTCTTATAAGAATTGAATTTGGTTGAACGGACGTCACCATTTCATCCAGCACGTCAAAACGAGTCGGGATATGGTCTCGGATCATCAAACGGATGTCGATTGCCTGAGAGACGACACCTCGCCGGAATATGGCGGCGGTGGCGGCGGCATATGGCGGTGGAGGCTCCCGGAGAGTTTTTCAGCGGCGGACTTGGGTCCTACCCCCCTAACTTGACCCTTCTGAGTCCATTAGTGCAATCAATTTCACACCATTCGGCCTGTAACAATACCTATCGAGACCGGCAACGTCGGTACTATTTGGCGACTCAAATCTCACAATTCCGGTCATTGATTCTTGAAATTGGTTAAGGGGTTTTCTTACCCGCTTCTTTCTGAGTGTTGTGACACCAAAGTCACTACGATCCAACGGTTAGATCATCAGAACCACCTCTTTCTTCCACGGACGACGGCAGTGGCTCCGTTTTCTGGCCAAATTGCGACGGTGACGGTGGCTACTAGTCAGGATCTACTGGGCGTCAGCTTCTGAGTCGATTAGTGGGGGCGGTGACATCCACGACGGCCTGGAGAGAGAGAAACGACGGTGGCGGCGGCGGCGATTCCAGCCACCACAGACGGCGGCGCTTCGGCCAGAATCGAGCTGTGAAAATGGATGGGTTTTCTTCGTCTCGCTGCATTGTGTCCCTAGGGACTGAAATCATCTCAATAAAAGGTCGGATGGTGGAGATATCACGACGGGAAGAAATAGGTATTTTCAGAACTTCTGCTGGTGATTACGGCTGATTCCGGTGGAGTTGGAGGTCGTGCCGCATGTCATTGAACTCAGCTCATCAAGATCTTTCTATTGACACCGGCGGTGTCAAAAATGGAGGTCAGAATCTCAACTTGAGTATTTGGCTATTGATGGTTTTGTGAGAGAATGTGAAGGGAGAGAGAGAGTGAACGGGAACAAGAGAAAGAAAGTGCAAGAACCCTAAAAATTTCACTATATAAAGTATCTGATTAAGGCAAGATTACGTGCCTGATCTTATCCTCAATTATTTCCTCTAAATAGATTAAATTTATACTGATTAGAGGTAATTAGTTTAACTCACGTAAGTTAATCTACTACTTACAGTCCAATATTAATTTCTGACTAATTCAATATTGTTTTATATTCTTACTCGCGTAATATTTCAAACTGTTTCAAGTCTTGAAATTAATTCTAGACTGAACCAATTCTAAATTTACTTTTCTACATTCTATCCCGGGAATGACGTTGTTTCTGACAATGTCAACTCCCGAGCTCACATTGTACCCATCTACTATAGGTATTTATCTTGTGACTTTAACATAACTGTCTGGCAATTAAGGATTTTTGCTTCTTTTAAAATGTCAGTGCGTTTTTTTTATACGCCGCTAACATCGTACTATGCTTGGAGATTCTTAAAATTAAGATTCTCAAACTATACTTGCACTGAAAATTATTCCGCCTTAAAATATGGCGAGAATTTATCGATCGAATTTACTTGATCGAAACATGAACTTAACATGAAATCTGCTATATAATTTAAGAATACATATATTAATTCCATAAATCCTCCATTCACAATATAACATAATGTTTTCTAAGAAAATCCTTGGCTTAAAAATACATGAATTGTATTATTTAAGGTCTGGAATTTTCTCAGTCATTACACCTAATGCTTTGAGAATGCCTTATGATTGGACCACTGCTTGGTATTAGACTATAGGGTTTGTACAAATGCTTAGACTAGTAGTAGGAATGGACCTCCCTTCTTTTATGAGGACTATTCAGAATCGCCTTTTTCAGTTCTTGTCGAAGTAACCCTTTTTTTGTGAATCTTGGGATCCGCCTAGCCGTCACTGAAACTAACTTTAACATATACTTTTTAAAACTCTCCAAAATTTGAGGAATATTTTTTTAAAAAATGTTATATAAAATGTTATAGTATTTTTCTTTAAAAAAATAAAATGCTATAATGAATGTTGTAGCATTCTGAGCATATGTTTCTTTCTCTTAAAAAAACTTTTATCATTTTTTATATAGAATGTTGTATCATTTTCTTTTTAAACTTACTGTAACGACATAAATTCTGGTTTTCACTTTTGAACACAACAAAGTGTTTATACTTAAAAAATAATTCCTTTTCTAAAGTATAAATTTACACATAGGTATATTTTTACTTCTCAAAATCCTGCTAGTTTACACAAACTTAACAATCATATTACAAACTTCCAAAACACAAGTTCATAGACATATTCAACAAAATATATTTAAAACTTTAAACTATTGCGGAAATAATTCCATGCGGTATCCATTCCCCGACCTCCACTCCGCTCGTCCGATGTCTCGCCATCAGTCCATCAAGCATTATGTCTAGGTTGCTTACCTACAGTATAAATACTCTGAAATGAGCTTTCGCTCAGCAAGTAGGAACTGTTACTCTCAAAATAACTGAAAGTTCACATGAATGATATGCATGAACTGATTATGCTGAATTATGATCTCTTATCATAGATTTATTATCTAGTCTTATCTTTCTTACTGATGGGCCCGAGCGCTCATATCATTGCGCGCAATATACTGGACGTAAAGGTTCATAAGGCCCCTATCAACTCCGTAATTAAAACTGAAATGAATGCCTCACTTGGGCCAGAGTACCTCTCATCTAGGAGGCTCTGAATTACCTCTCAACTAGGAGGTTCTGAAACTAGATTGCCTCTCAACTAGGAGGTTGGTACGGCACTCAACTGAGATTATTCTTATAAGTTCCTATTGACATATTAAGGTATATGCAGTATGACATAGCATAGCAGGCTATAACATGAAATGTACTCTAACACATATAATTCATGTGTACTATTTATTTTAAAATCTATTTATACTGTAAGCGGGATTCCTACTTACCTGTTTTAGGAAGTGGAATCCTCTATTCACCAAAGAGTATATTCTCTTTCTTTTTTGTTTCTCAGAATAAACACCCTTAACTATCACTTGCTATTTTATTTTAGCAAGCCTATAAGAAAGTCTAATCTCTCTATTTATAGCTTACTTTCTCTTTTCCTATCTTAAAGGATTATAAAACCTTGTTTCTAATTTAAAGATTAGGTTCATTGAATCTTGATAACCTTACTTTTTATTAGCAAAGTCTGAAATCAACATACTTTCCTGAGATTATATTTCGAGTTCTTTAATGAACTCCTTTGTTCAACACCAAAACTGTTTTAACAGTTATGCAGTGTTTTCTATGAAAATAGTTTAAAGCTTCTACCTAGAACTAATACTAAGTTTAGCTTCAAATTCTAGAACTAAAACTAGGTTTAACTTCAAATTTTTAAACTAAATTTCGGTGGAGTTTCGCCTTATTTTCTGTGTTTTCCTGAGCTATCCTTAGCTCGTTTTATCCGTTACTCCATCTTCTAATCATAACTAACAATTTTTCTCATACAATTTAATCAACTTAGGAACCATACTCTAGGGTTCCATCCAATTTCTCACAAGGATTTTCATATCCAAAAGTTGGTAGAAACATAATCTAACAACCAAAAATTCATCCTTTAATCACTAAGCTTTCAATTCCTTCATCAATTGAAATTCAATCATCAACTTAGCAAACTTTCTCCATACTCTCTACCACATTCAAACCATTCGGCCAAGGTAAGAAAAAGGAGAGAAAAACTGAAATCTCACCTTTAAAGAATGAAGAACAAACTCCAGTGATGCTATTCCTCGATAATTCCGTCGATTTCCGCTTAAATCACACTTTTTCTCACTTTGGTGAATTTTTTTCTTTCTTTTTCTCTTGGCTGGTCACTCTCCATTCTTGTGCATGAAAAATGACCATTTCCTTGTGTTTCTTCATTAATAAACCGACCATCCAAAAAGGCAAGGGTTCAAGTTGTAAATTTTGACTTTTCAAGGACCATTTTGTAAAATTCACCAAAATATCCCATTCCTTCTTCACCAAGTTGGCGGGCCATTTCTTCATCTCTCTTTCCACATGTCAAAATCTCATCCATCCATTATTTTTTTACTTTTAATCTCAACCATTGATCATCTAATAATTATCCTATTTTGATTTAGCTTAATTTCCTATCCAATGCGCGTTTTATCTGCGTTTTTTAGACAATTGGTCAACTTAGTCAGCTTTGACCATTCTTGACTAACTTTTAGAAGGTGACATTTTGGTCGACCCTTGGTCAATAAATTTTGACTCGGTCCACTTAAATCAGTCGAAACCCTAATTTTCCAAGTTCGACCTTTTGGACCCATTTTTCGTCCGTTTTTCGTTCTGATTACTTCTAAAACCCTAGAATTGATGTTATTTTCAATTCTTTTTCACTTCTTAACCTTAAGATTCATGTGTTGTCCTACTTGTGGGTTTAACCCAACATTCTGCACATCTTTCGGTAACGGTATCTTACCTAACTTAAATTTCTAATTACTTACTTGATGTCATCTTGCTTACATAAGCAAGGTTTAGTGAACACTTGGTAATCATCCATTGATGTTCTATTCTTATAGCTATTCTTATTACTTCATACTGACTTTTAAGAATTTACTTAGTTAACAGGAAATTTCAGTCATGTTTGGAATTGATCTCGTTTTTATTTTTCACGTTTTTTGAGAAAGAAAAAATGAAAACGTTTTCAAAACTGTGTTTGGCGCAATAAAGACAAAAAAATAAAAATGAAAACAATTTTTTAATTTAGTGTAAAATGAGAGAGAAATGAAAAATGACTTTTAGTCGTTTTTCATTTTTTATTTTTATTTTCTCCTCTCTCGAGCAAAGAGAGAGAGACACACACATATTAATGGGTTTTCTATACTAAAAATAATCTCTTGTTAAAACTACCAAATACATATTCAAAATGATTTCTGTTTGAGATTGAAAACGTTTTCATTTTCATTTTCATACCAAAAATAAAATCATTTTGGAATGAGTTTCAAACACGCCCTTTAGTTTCTGACTTTGTCAACTTCTGAACTCACATTACATCTAAATTTCTTTACTGAAACACTATTCCTTTAATTTCCATGTATCTGTTTGGAAATTAAGGGGTTTCTCTTTAAATGTCGAGCGTTTCTTTATACGCTGCTAACATTATACTGCACTAAGAGATTCTTAAGGTTAGGATTCTCAAACTGTATATGCACGGAGAATTCTTCCGCCTTAATTGCGGTAAGAATTTATCAACTGAATTTATTTGTTCTTAAAATATGAACTCGTCATAAAACTTGCTACAAAATTTAAAAATGCTGATATTAATTCCGTAAATTCTTCAGTCACAAAATATGACAATTATACCTATTACTAAAGGAGGTCGGAAAGTTACTGTACTAAGTACAGCGACTTTCTGATTTTACCCCTGTTTCTTTCTGTTCAAGTCTTTTTTATACCGTCTATGTCCTTTTGAGTGGTTTTACCGTTTTATCCTTTGTTTGGTTTTTTTCCCTTTGTTTCTATTTGGGTTTTTTGTCTTTTCCTTTGGTTTGCTCTTTTCCTCTCTCTTGCTATTTACTGAAACACGTGTGCCCTTTGTCTAGCTTCCTCCAGAAGCTTCTTCGTTTTTTCATTTCTGCTTTGATGCCTGCATTTCTCTTTCACCGAGGCTCACATTCTTTGTTTTCTCTTCACAGATCCGCTTCGTCTCCTTTATGGTTTCCTTTGCTTTATTGTGTTTTCCTTCTTAGTTTTTCCTCCATTTTATGTTTGTGGGTTTCGTTGTGTTTTTTGTGGGCTTAGTTTCAGTTTTTTCCCTCTTCGTAAATGGGTTAGGTTTTTGGTGGGTTTCATTCTGTTTTTTTTCCCTTTCATGTTCTGTGCATTTTTTCCCTTCTTCCTTTTTTCCTTCGCGTAAGGTTTAGTGGCCTTAGTTTCAGTTTTTTTTCCCTTCGTAAATGGGTTAGGTTTTTGGTGGTTTTCATTTTGGTTTTTTTTTTTTTTTTTTTTTGCATGTTCTGTGCATTTTTTTCCCTTCTTCCTTTTTTTCCTTTGCGTAAGGTTTATGCGAATCATTTTTTAGGTTTTTTTTTTTTTTTTTTTAGTTTTGTTTCCCATTTTTTCCCATAGGTTTGGCTTCGGTTTTTTTCCCCAATCTTTATGGGTTTTCCTGTGTTTTTCGTGGGGTTAATTTCAATTTTTCCCTCCGTAAATAGGTTAGGCTTTTCGTAGGGTTCATTTTGCTTTTTGTTGCATGTTCGGTGCATTTTTTCCCCCTTCCCCCGTTCTTTCTGTTCGTAAGGTATGTGCGCATTAATTTTTATGTTGGATTTGTTTTGTAGTTTTGTTTGCCATTTTTCTTTTTTTAGATCGGGTGTTTTTTTTTTTTAAGATTTTTGGATTCGTTTTTTTCCCTGTGTATTTTTCCGTATGTGTTAGTGTTTTTGTAGATTTCGCTTCGTTTTCCTCCCCTTTTTTATTCAGTTCTTCTTTTTCATTTTCTCAGTTCTGTGTGTTCTTTTGCTTCGTTATGTTCTATGTTTTTTAGTCTTTTTTAGCCCTACTTTTCTAGATCTGTTAGTATTTTTGTAGACTTGGGTTCGTTTTTTCCTTTAGTTTTTTATTCTCCTTTTTTTAGATCTGTTAATTTTTTTTTCCTCAGATTTGTTATTGAGGTTTATGCGATCAGATATCTGCATTTGGTTTTGTAGTTTTGTTCTTCATTTATGTTTTCTTATATTTGATTTTGTTCTTTTTTTCTCTGGTTTTCGTCTTTCCAGATCTTTTGGTGTTTTTTTTCCCTCTTTCATTTTTCCCCTTTAGTTTCTAAAATTTTTAAATGTTCTTTTCTTCCCATATCTGTTAGGGTTTCTATACATTTAGCTTCATTTTTTATTATGATTTGGTTTTTTTTTTAAAACGTTTCTAGATTTGTTAGTATTGTTAGTTCCAGATGTTTTATTTGTTATTGTTATCTCTTAATTGTTTTTTCTTTAAATTAAGGTTCTATTTTTATTAATTATTAACTCTTTTCTCTGTAGGTTATATTAGTCAGGAATATTTAGACATTGTTTTTAGTGCAAGGTAATTATTTCTAACGAGATACTTTGTTTTGACTATCTGCAGGTTTTTAATTATAATTTGTATTCTTTTTTTTAGTTTCCAGAGATTTGTTAGTAATTTTAGTTCCAGATGTATTATTTGTTATTGTTATCTCTTAATTGTTTTTCTTTTTTTAAAATTACGTTTTTATTTTTACTAATTATTAACCCTTTTCTCTACAGGTTATATTAGTCGGGAATATTTAGAAATTTATTTTTAGTGCAGGGTAAGTATTTCTAATGAGATACATTGTTTTGACTGTCTGCAGGTTATTCGCTCTGTTCCACGATACTTATCATGCAGCGTAACACATGTTTTTAGCAAATTATTACCTTTTGTTTGCAGCGTAATGGCGGTTCTGTTAAGTTTTGTTCCCAGTATTTACTACCGCCATATACTTAGACGTTTATTTTCTTCGTATAAATATATTGTACTCTCTTTCATGCTTATAGTCATTTGCTTTGCTCCTGCTTTCATTGTGATATACTTATCGTCTACCTTCTCTGTCTTCTTCCTTTTCTTCAATTTTCATTAGAGACGTTTTTCCCCTGTTCTATTCTCTCTGTTTTCAAATGTTTTTAGATCTTCTGCATCAACTATATCTGCTTTCTTTATTCCTCTAAGGTATTTATTTCTTACTTTTTTTACCTCATTTCCATATACATATCGTTTATCTTTTCTCTCTGCTTCCTTTCTTTAATTTCCATTACTGAGTTCCTTTTGTTATCTCTGTTTTCAGGTGTTTTTCCTGTTTCTGCATCACCTCTATCTACTTTCGTTATTGTTCTAAGGTATTTATTCCTTACTTCTTCTACTTCATTTCTACTTCTCTATTATAAATCTGCCGGTCCTTGGTAGTGATGATGTTTTTCATCTTTATTGTTGCCGTGTACTGAGTAATTGTTGAAAGTGATTTAGCAAGTATTGCTGTTGCCCGGATTATTCAAGATTTATCTTCATATTATTTCGTTTAGGTTGTTTATGTTTTTTGAAAAATAACAAAGTTTTTTACTTCTTGCTTCCAAATATTTTGTTCCCTTATTCTACTCTAAACCATTCCATTCTTCAACTGATTTTTTTTGTACGTTTTTTTTTTTTTTTACTATCACAGCTATTAAAATTTGTTCCTATGTTATTTAGTGCAACTCTTTCAATAATCCAGCTGGTAGCCAATGATAATGTTGAATCATAATTCAGTTACTTTTGATACATGTTGGTGGCAAAAAAAAAGGGCAAAAAAAACCCGAGAATTGTTGCCATGTATTGAGTAATTGTTAATAGTGATTTACTAATTATTGATGTTGCCCGGATTATTGAAGATTTGTTCTCATATCATTTGTTTAAGAAATTTATGTTTTTTTAACAATAATCAAGTTTTTGCCTTCTTAGTTGGAGGTATTTTATTTTCTTACCTCTGCTTTGAACCATTCCATGCTTTCACTAATTTTTCCTCTAAGGTTTTCGTTTCCTATATTTACTTTGGTGTTTATTATTTGGCAGGGAGTTATAATCATTTAACTATGTTTTAACTTTGGAAGTTTCTTATTTTCTATTTTTTTCCTTCTGTCCATTGTTTTTTATTATTTCGTTTTCTAATATACCTACTTCACTAATTCAGTTAGCAACCAAATACAATGTTATATCATATTCCAGTTATTTTTTATACACATTGGTAGCAAAAAAAAAGATGAAAACCTGAACCATTCCTTTTATATATATTTTGATGTCATTGTCTTTTTGTTTCTTACTTGCAAACATTTTATTTTGCTTATTTCACTTTAAATCTCCCGGGAACTATTACTATGTATTTAGTACTCATTAATAGTAAATTAGCAAATGTTTGTTTTGCTCTGATTATTGAAGATTTATTTCTATATTAGTTGATTTGAGATGTTTATATGTTTTTGACAGTAACCAATTTCCTTGCTTCTTAGTTGCAGGTGTTTTATCTTTTTTTATTCCATTTTTAAATATGTCATTCTTCAACTGATTCTTTTCCTAATTTTTTTCCCACTATATATATTCTAGTGTTTAGACTTGCTTGGCGTTGTATTATGTGGAGAAAAGGTTGTGAGGTCAAGTCTTTTCTTTTGTTGGAGCTCTGTTCCGTGTATGTTATGTTGTATTGTGTTATGTGGACTAATTTTACAAACATATGGTAGACATAAATTCCTTTCTCTTCTCTGCTATAAAAATTGTGTATGTCAACAAATATCTTCAGTATTCATCCTCCCATTCCATTTGGGAGGTTTTTTAATGTATTTGTAATAAATATTCAACTGCTGCCAGCTAAATAGTATTAATGCTTTATTATTAAATTGAATGAAGTGTACACCGTTTATGGAAAAAAAAAACATACTATATAAATAGAGGCATCTAGGAAACGAAATGCATTTGAGACAACAGAGAACAAATAATAGCATTACTTAAACTTCCAACTTCAAACATTAACTAATGGTCACCGGACAAAACATTGTCTACAAGGCAAATCATTTTACGTAAAAAGCAGTAAATTTAAAAGAAAACAGTGCCCATTTTTATACGTGAATTTTCAAGGACAGTATTTATTCTTAGTACACGTATAAGCGTAAACAATATGAAAATTAGCTATTACTACATAATTCCACCGAATGTTAGATGACATGGGTACTGAAATATTTTCATTATTGAATACAAATTTCAAATTTTAGTATCCTAGCTTATAACTAAAGAATTATTTTTTATGTGAGTTATTAGTTACATTTTTTGTATTTAATTTATTTCCTTCTATTTTTTTTTTTCATTATTAGTTAACAATTGTTAATAGTGTTTTAATTTTTAGTGTTATCTTGATTATTTGATATGTAATATTTACAGTTTCATTTATATACAATTTTTATGTAAATAATGTAAACAATGTAAGCAGTAAGTATAATATTTACAGTTTTAGTTATATGTATTTTTTTATATAAATAATGTAAACACAATTTACATAATATGTAAATAATATATGTTACATATTGTTTATTTCAATTATAATACAAATGTATTATAAGTACTTTTTTTAATTTCCTGAATTTACATTCTTATTATACAATCCATTTATTATTTACAGATTTGTAATGTATTACATTTATTTGAAACAGATTTGCTGTTTCATTGTACTGTCTACCGTCGAACACAACTTTGTCTGGCTTTTGTGTACGGTTGATACTCCAGTTGTGCTTAACTCTCTCACATAGTAACGTGCATTTTGTAACGCCAGAGATAAGTTTTTAGTGTTTAATTTATACGTTATAATTATTCTAGATTTATTTAAAGTATATTTATTAACATATATAATACATTAACAAATTTCTTTCTATTTAACTTACTGTATATATATTTAGGAAGGTGCTTAAAAATTTACATAAATTTCATACTGTTAATTTTAAATAAATATTTTATTTAATAATAAAACATTTATATAAATTTTATAAAAATAAATTATTCTACTTAATAATATACTATATATTATTTATATCTTTTTTACAATATTGATTACAATATCTACTTATTAATATAACTTTATTTTTTAATTATAAAATATTAATATTATTTATTTTCCTCCTCTATTATATTTTAAAAATTAAAAAAATTGTAAATCTTCATTATTTATTTCCCTAATTATATCTTATAAACAATTTTATTTATGTTATCGTTTGTGTGGTTTATTAGTTCTGCATTTTTATACATTCGAATATATGTTTAGATAAATATTTGTTAGTTATAGAACATAAACATGTTATAATGTTTATTACATTATAGTTTTAACATACATATTTATGTCAAAAATTTTAAAAAAATGACCTGCTGAAATGTTTCATCATAATTAAGCATAAAATACCTAAATATATATAGAAACAATAAATAACTATTCGGTAATAAAATTTTATTAATAATTATACAAATTAATA
Source organism: Morus notabilis (assembly GCF_000414095.1). NCBI lineage: Eukaryota > Viridiplantae > Streptophyta > Magnoliopsida > Rosales > Moraceae > Morus > Morus notabilis. The sequence goes on from NW_010365505.1 coordinate 886,660, forward strand.
AAATTTTTATTCAAACATAATCTAATTGTGAATAATATATCATAATTAAAATTAAATATACTTTAACATATGATAAGCATTGTTATTTACAATTATAAAAAAAATAACAATATGAAACTAAATAATTATCTTTATAAATAATATACAAAACATTTTAACAAAACGGTTTTTTTTTTTTACTTATAATAGGTAAGTAAATAATTACCTTTCATTTTAAAATTAAAATTTATAAAATGATAATTCAATGTTTAACATTTACACTAATTTATATTTAATAGATATACAATTTATTATATTATAATTATTTATGATATAATTTACAGATAATGAAAACGAAAAGAAAGCTCAATGAAATTTATCCTCATCAAAAGAAAAACAAATGTGTCAAAAATAGAAAAAGAAGGTCGTAAGAAATGCATCACTCAGGTTTAGAAATTATGAGGACACGTCGAACCAAACATACACAGTTTTGTGAAACTTTCATGAATATTGAGCTCCCTTTTATTTATGATATAATTTACAGATAATGAAAACGAAAAGAAAGCTCAATGAAATTTATCCTCATCAAAAGAAAAACAAATGTGTCAAAAATAGAAAAAGAAGGTCGTAAGAAATGCATCACTCAGGTTTAGAAATTATGAGGACACGTCGAACCAAACATACACAGTTTTGTGAAACTTTCATGAATATTGAGCTCCCTTTAAAGTCAACAATTCAACACTCAAAAACAGTGCTGGTTCAAGAAAGTAATTCCTAAACTTAAAATCTTTATTTCTAAATTTTTAACGTGTATATTTCCAACTAATTTAAAGTTATTTTTAAAACTATGAAATTAGGTGATCTTAATTATATTGATCTGGGAGATTGTGAGTCGACATGTGAACACTGTGGAGCAATATTTTGGAATAATGAACGAACCAAAAAATATCCATATAAATATTCTTCATGTTGTCAGAATGGGAAAATAAAATTACCTTCTAAAAGAAAAAAACCATCGATTTTAGATGTTTTATTAAACTATTATGGTGGAAGTCTAAGTACACATTTTAGGAAAAATATACGAACATATAATTCAATGTTTTCTTTTACATCATTTGGGGCAAACATTCAATCAAATATTAATGAAACATTTAGACCCTATATATTTAAGATTAGTGGACAGACACATCATTTAATGGGATCTTTACTTCCAGTTGATAATAATCCTCCAAAATTTGCACAATTATATGTTTATGATACAGAAAATGAAATTCAGAATAGAATGTCAATTTTTACATCAATGAATAGTTCAGATTCTTTAAATGAAACTATTATTAAAAAACTAATAATAATGTTAGATGAAATAAATATATTTGTTAAATTATTTAGATTTGTAAAAAATTGCTACAACATTGATAAAACACAACAAATGAAGTTAAGATTAATAGGTAGACGAGATGAAGATGGTACACAATATGACCTTCCAACCTCAACAGATATTGGAACATTAATTGTTTGTGATATTGGTGAATACGAAAAAGGAAGAGATATTATTTTATGTAATCAAACCGGTGACCTACAAAGAATTAATAAACTCCATCCATCTTATATGTCATTACAGTATCCTTTATTGTTTCCTTATGGTGAAGATGGATATAGACCTAACATAGGATGGAATCCTGAATTTGTAGGAAACAGACCATCTAAAAAATGAATTTCAATGAGATCATTTTATGCTTTTCAGTTACACCAACATGTAAATGAAGGAAATATATTGTTTAAAAGTGGTAGATTATTTTAACAATATATTACAGATGCCTATGCTACTGTCGAAGAAGATCGATTAGATTTTGTTAGACATAATTAAAATAATCTGAGATCTGAATTTTATAAAGGTATTCAAGATGCTATAACTAAAGGTGATACTGACCCTCAAACAATTGGAAAAAGAATTATTTTACCATCATCTCATACTGGAAGTCCAAGATATATGATTCAAAATTATCAAGACGCAATGGCAATATGTAGATATTATGGAAACCCTGATATTTTTTTAACATTTACATGCAATCCTAAATGGCCTGAAATTATAAGAGCTTTAGCTTTACTTCCAGGACAAAAATCTAATGATAGACCAGATATTATAAGTAGAATTTTTAAAATAAAATTAGACCATTTGTTACATACAATAAAATCAGGACAGATTTTCAGAATCATAATAGCAGGTAAATTATTCTATTTTATTGTACTCTTTTATATTCTATTTATTTACAATTTGTAGGAAAAAAAATTTACATTTATTTAAAATATGTTACTAATTTTTTTTGTCTCAATGTTTTTTTTCTATTACTGTAGAGTTATACGTTGTCGAATTCCAAAAACGTGGTCTTCCTCATTGTCATATGTTATTTTGGTTACATAGAGAAGATAAATTTCGAGATCCAATACAAATAGATAAAATTATATCAGCAAAAATCCCAAATCCAGAATATATTCCATTAGGTTATAAAGTTGTTACTGATTTTATGATACATGGCCCATGTGGATATACAAAAACAAATGCTCCATGTATGAAAAACTCAACATGTACAAAAGAATTCCCTAAACAATATAAAAATGAAACAAGCATAGAAGAAAATGGTTTTGTTAGTTACAGATGTAGAGAATCTACTTTAAATGTTATTAAAGAAGGAATACAACTTGATAATAGATTTGTTGTTCCATATAATCATATATTATGTATAAAATATCAAGCTCACGTCAATGTTGAAATATGCTCTCAATCAATGCTCATAAAATACTTATTTAAATATTTAACAAAAGGACCAGACAGAATAAGAGCAGTTATTGAAGATGTTAACATTATAGACACTACAAAAGAAATAAATGCAAATGAAATTGATGAAATAAAAACATATCTTAATTGTCGATATATTACACCCTATGAAGCAATTTGGAGATTATTTGAAAACCCAATACATCATAGAAATCCAGCTATTCAACGACTTACAATTCACTTACCAAACATGCAAAACATTACATTTAATAAAAATCAACAATATATATTACACCCTATCAAGCAATTTGGAGATTATTTGAAAATCCAATACATCATAGAAATCCAGCTATTCAACTACTTACAATTGACTTACCAAACATGCAAAACATTACATTTAATAAAAATCAACAATTACATAATATAATTAATTGACCTCATAACAAAAAAACAACACTAACTGAATGGATGGAAATTAATAAGATAGATGAAGAAGCTCGAGAACTTACTTATATAGAATTTCCAACAAAATGGGTTTGGAAACACAAAGATAGAATTTGGACAAAACGACAAAATGGACATACTATTGGAAGAATGTTTCATATTTCTCCCAGTTGTGGTGAATTATTTTATTTAAAATTACTATTAAATCATAAAAAAGGTGCAACAAGTTTTGAATCAATTCGAACAATTAATAATACTATTTATCCAACATATCAACAAGCATGTCATGCATTAGGTTTATTAGGAGATGATAAAGAATGAAATGAATCAATTGAAGAAGCATCATGTTGGTCAACATCTACTCAACTTCGTCAACTTTTTACTACTATTTTACTATTTTGTAACGTATTTGACCCAATAAAGTTATTAGAAAACCACTGGAACTTAATGTGTGATGATATTATATATAAATTAAAAAAACTACTCAATAATTCAACATTTCAAATCCCAGATAATGAATTATATAACTTTGTACTATATGATTTAGAAAAACTACTAAATTTAAATGCATCTTCTTTAGCAAATTTTAACATATCACTTCCAACAGGATCATTAATTGAAGATTTAGATAACAAACTTTTAAGAGAAGAACTCAATTATGATAAAAAAAACTAAAAGAAGAAAATATAAATTTAATAAATAATTTAAACCATGAACAGTATTATATTTACAATGAAATTTTAAAATCACTTACAAAAACCTATGATAACTTATTTTTCGTATATGGATATGGAGGTATAGGAAAAACATATTTATGGAATACACTTATTAACAAAATTATATCAGAAGGTGAAATAGTATTAGCAGTTGCGTCATCTGGAATAGCATCATTACTTTTACCAAATGGTCGTACAGCACATTCACGTTTTCGTATTCCTCTTTTAGTTGACAAATTTTCAACATGTCACATTAAAAAAAATACTCAGTTAGCAAAATTAATAGAGAAAACAACCTTAATATTATGGGATGAAGCGCCAATGAATAATAAATACTGTTTTGAAGCTTTAGATAAAACAATGCAAGACTTGAGAAATAACTTTAGCCAACCATTTGGAGGAATGACAGTTATTTTAGGTGGTGATTTTAGACAAATTTTACCTGTTATTCCAGGAGGCACAAAAGAAAATATTATTAATGCAAGTATTAATAATTCTTACCTTTGGCCATATTTCCGTGTACTAACATTGACAGAAAATATGCGATTAAATATTCCAAACAGTTTTATTGATGAACAAATTGAAATTAAAAAATTTTCTGATTGGATACTAAATATCGGAAATGGAACACTTAATGGAATAAAAGATCCTGAAAATGAAGATGCTACTTGGATTAACATACCTGAACAATACTTGGTAAAATATGATAAAAATCTGATTAAACATATTTCCACTGTAGTATATGATGATTTTAAAAGTAATTATGATAATATTAAATATATAAAAAATCGTGCAATTGTAGCACCTAGAAATAAAACAACAGATGAAATAAATGATTATATGTTATCTTTAATACCTATAGAGGAGAAAATTTATTACAGTTACGATACAATTATTTCCTCATCTGGAAACCTTGATGAATTAAATCTATTATATCCTCCTGAATTTCTACACACATTAAATTTTAATAATTTACCACCACATGAATTAAAATTAAAAATTGGAATTCCTATTATGTTATTACGAAATCTTAATCAGTCACAAAGTTTATGTAACAGTACTAGATTGATAATTACCCAACTAACAAATAGAATTATTGAAGGTCATATTATTAATTCTGTTGATACAAATATTAAAGTTTATATACCTAGAATAGAATTAACTATAAATGAATCAAAATGGCCATTTGTTTTAAAAAGGCGACAATTTCCTGTAAAAATATGTTATGCAATGACAATAAATAAAAGTCAAGGTCAATCATTAGAAAAAATCGGTATATATTTAGAGAATGAAATTTTTTCTCATGGACAATTATACGTAGTTTTATCAAGAGTTACATCACCAAAAGGTTTAAATATTTTAATACACGAATCAATAAATAAATATCCAAATTGTATAAAAAATATTGTGTACAAAGAAATATTACATAATATTTAAGATTAGTAACTTATTTACTCTTTATTATATTGTAATTAAATAGTTAAATCAATATATGAAATATCTTTTTTATCAATTTTATTTTTACATTGTTAACATTTTATAATACCATTATTATTTTATAATATCTATACTTTTATAATATTTTATAAAATCATCCTATGATTTTAAAAGTGTTATTACAAATTATTATAATACAAGTTTTTACTCCATTTATATATTATGAATTCTTATATTTTGTATATTATTTTTCAGTATGAACAAGATGTTTGCACGAATAAGAATCCTAAAACCTGGTGAAACACACTTGACTATTCGTGCTCGAATATGTCGCTTATGGAGAAATGTAGACTACAAGACAGGAGAACTTATCAGTCTTGATATACTGTTGGTTGATGAAGAGGTAATCAAATGTATTCTTTCTATACATTATATAGTTATT
>NW_010365505.1:892686-893564 GCF_000414095.1 Morus notabilis
TTTCAAACATGTTCCTGAAGACATGCCTGAAATACCTCGACAAAAATTTACTTTTGTCGAATTTGATCAAATTACTCAAAGGATCGATGTAAACGATATTCTCTCAGGTTTGTTTATTTTATTACCTATTTGCTTATAATTTTTAATCAATTATTTCTCATTTTGTAATTGTTAAAACTAATTGATTATATATGTAATATTTGTATCATATGTAATTGGTCGACTCATATCCTTCCATGGTATTGAAGAATCGGCTATCAGTGAAAGAATTGTCAAAAGAAGAAGTTTCACGATTCAGAACATAAGGTAAATACAGCAAAAATTATTATTATAATAATAAATGATAAAAAAATATTTATGCTTAAATATTTATAATCATGTTTTCCATTACTTAATACAGAGAAGAACAACTAAATTTAACACTTTGGGGAGAAATGGGAGAACTTTTCAATGAAACTGTTGTGCGGTCAATGACGGAACCAATTGTTATTGCTTTTACAGCAATGGCGGCCAAACAGTACCAAGGTTAGTACTCATATTATAATATATTCTATTCTATTTTTTTACAAAACTAACCACAAATTTCTATTTATTACAGGAGGTCTTTACTTATCAAACACATCTGGTACTTTTTACTTTTTAGATCTAGAAACTCCAGAAACACGAAGAATTAAGCAAAGGTATAACAAAAAATACTCACTTTTCTCAATGTTTACATATATGTATCTTCTTATTTTCATTTATTAACATAAAACAAATTCTTTTTATATAGATTTCGTCATTCTATTCAGAGTCTGGATTATGTTGCTACATCGGCGAGGCCAGCAATATCATTAGAAAACCAAAAAAACACAAATCGCATTACCATCGCTGAATTA
>NW_010365505.1:893586-913359 GCF_000414095.1 Morus notabilis
TAAATATAATATGTATATATATTAAATTAAATTATTCCCTTTTCTACATAACAGGAAACAAAATATACAGTTAGAGCAACTATAACTGACTTATATACACATCAAGGATGGTTTTACTATGCCTGCACAAAGTGTTATAGACAAGTACAAGAATCTGGGACATCATGGTGGTGTGACACCGATGGATATCTATCTACAATGCCACTTACTTGGTAATAAATTCTATTATAAAAAATAGGCGCTTTAATTTCCTACTAATAAACACAATAAATATAATTTACTTTTCTTATACAGGTACAAAATAAATATACAGATTGAAGATAACACTGGAAGAACAGACGTTGTAATGTTCGGTAAAACTGTGCAGTCACTTATTAATAAAGCTTGCTCCACACTTACTTATGATGAGGGATACACTGATCGCTACATGATTCCTCCTATTTTAGAAGAAATAAGAGGAATATCAAAAATATTTGTCATACAGTTTCGGACTCGGGGAGCTCTTATTGATAAAGTTATTTCGAAGACTTTTAACGACGAGCAACCTCAGTTGTATTTACCACCTATAACAACTGCGTCTTCAAAACAAACATCATCAGTTTCAAAGCCAATTCAGTCTGTTTCAATCCCTCATGAATCTACCTCTTTCGCAAGTTCATCGAAAAAAAGAAAACAACTCAGGTAAAATTTTGTAGTATATGTTATATTAAATATTTTAATAAGTATGAACACGTTTATTAACAATTGTTACAATTTAATAATATTTTTTTCCTTCTTATTTACAACTCAGAAGAAACGACGGCCGAAAAGAAAAAGAAGTGGTTACATGAATAAGTCTCTGTATATATGTAAATAAGTATGCATATTTTTATGTACAAATGTAATCATCTAAATAAATGTGTATATGTGTATATATATATACGTGTTACAGATATACAACAACTTATAAACATATATATATATGTGTGTTTTTATACGCTTTATTTATTTAAATTACTGTTAATGATAATCCACTAATATATTACTGTAAAAAGTCTTTTAACTTAAATAAATAAATTTACATTATTTAATTTTAAAATTTTTTCAGTCATTATAAAAAGGATGGCACGGGATGGGACATTCCTTTCCGTCGACACGAGTCATTCTTATCTTTCCCTCGATCTCAGTCTATTTTGATCTTAGCGCGTCGAAATTTCTGGCGACCTCAGACTTAATTGCGATCGAGGTCCACACCTTAGGTCGATCAATATGGGCGTCGATCCATATCGTTGTTATTTGGTCTTTACCGGGAGCAGGGTATCTCTCTGGATCCTTGTTTAAGTAGCAGTCATGGACACGTGGCATGATCCTTCATCGCGGGTGGAAAATACCCCAACAGTATCGATTACTATTCACACGCCTAGCTGGCCTACTAACATATATAGTATTGTTGTTTGTTCTAAAAAATAACACAACATAAGCACAAGCCTTAAATTAAGATCTCTCTCTTATCACTATATTATGCACCTTGAACCATAATAAATAATTCTTGTAGAAGTGAAAACAGAATGGCCGAGGCAGGTATGACTACTGGTAGCAGGAACCAAAGATGGTCCCTTGAGGGAAAGACCGCTCTTGTTACCGGCGGAACCAAAGGAATAGGGTCTTTATTCTCTTTTTATTTTTGCTCCTTATTTATGTTGATGATCGCATACTTACTTCTTGAAAAAAAAAAAAAAAAAAAAAAAAAAAAAAAAAAAAAAAAATATACACTATACTCACATATTTCTCAGATATCATTTACATATAGTTTGCACCATATGTAATTAACTGTAGCTATTTATTGGGCTTATTATTAGGCAAGCTATTGTAGAGGAATTGGCAGGATTTGGGGCAACTGTATACACATGCTCTAGAAATGAAGTCGAACTTAATGAGCGCTTAGTTGAGTGGAAGAGGAAAGGATTCCAAGTATATGGTTTTGTCTGCGATGTTGCATTTGAAGGAGATCGAAAAGAGCTGGTTAACAAAGTCTCATTGCTCTTCAATGGAAAGCTCAACATCCTTGTAAAGTTTCTTAAACCGTTTTTTCATTAAACATGATCTCTAATTTAATTACCAGGCAACACAAATCCGTAGTAAATATTAGTATAGTGTAGATACAGTTCCAAAAGAAAAAAAGAAAAAAAAAAAGTGGCAGGCTGGAGATTATCTAGATGTTTTTATGAAGAACGTTTTAAACTAAAACTTTATTTTACTTCTATTTCTTGTTCTAGATAAACAATGTGGGGACAACCAAACCAAGTTCAACCATAGGCCACACAGGTGAAGATTTCTCGTTCCTAATGAGAACAAACCTTGAATCTGCTTACCATTTGTGCCAACTTTGTCATCCTCTTCTGAAAGCTTCGGGAGCAGCTAGTATCGTTTTTATCTCCTCCATTGCTGGTGTAATAGCAATTGATGCTGGAACCACATATGCTGTTACTAAAGGTAAATTTATTTTGCATAGCTATATATATACATATATCCTTTATCATAAGCCGCTCGGTTTACTAGCTCAAATTTGATGACAAAATTTTTAATTGGTACATATACATAATCTACTTATTTGCAGCTGCGATGAACCAATTGGCCAAAAATCTTGCCTGCGAATGGGCAAGAGACAATATAAGAAGTAATTGTGTTCTGCCCGGGACTACTAGAACACCTCTAGCTGAACCTGTAATGTATCATTCCTCTTACTTCTCAAAAAATTGATATATACGTATTGCTAGTTATGTTTATATCAGTTTCTTATAATATTCTTAAAATAAAAAAAATAAAAAAACCAATTATGAATCAGATCCTTTTGAGTAACATGTCAGAAGACTCCACAATTTCTTTAACTTTAAAAATTGAAAAAAAATAAAATAAAAAACATATTCTTAACAAACAAGTCTTGCATGCATGTAAGGTAAATTTGAAATTGTTGCTCTCCTAAATTTTGTAGTTTCTTAGTAATGAAAGCTATATAAAGGCGGTTATGAGTCGAACGCCCTCTGGACGCGCGGCAGAGCCAAATGAAGTGTCTTCATTGGTGGCTTTCCTGTGTCTACCAGCAGCTTCTTACATAACTGGGCAAGCCATTTGTGTTGATGGAGGCTTTACAGTAAACTGATCGTTCTCTCATTATGGATGATGCACAAGGGATAATGGCACAAAACGCCATCTATGGTGCTGTACGAGAGTAGTATAAAGATCATGTTTCGTCTGCTTATAGTTTGGCTCGTCGTAATAATATGTTATGCAATAATATGCTAAATTGTATTTTTTATTATTATTATTCTTTCAGAGTTGGAAGGTAATATGCTATGTTGTATTATGTAGTATTGGACATTTTTCGTCTGGTATGACATCCTAAGTAATTTTATTTTATGTGTTAGAATTTTTTAAGATTATTCTCAGTTTGTCATTTAAGTTTTGAAAACTACCAGTTAGCTCTCAGAAATGAGAACTAGTCCACTTAACCTCATTTGTTATGATTTTTGTTAAAATTAGTCAAAAAAGAGGTGGTTAAGTGTGGTCATATTGACTAATCAGACATTTTTCCGTTTATTTTTAACAGAAGTTTTACAAATACACCATGTGATGTAGCATGTCTCCTTTTTTTTTCCGTATGTTTTTAATAAAAAGATAAAATAAAAGTTTGTAAAGTTCGAAAGCCAAATTAGTTCTAAAAAATTTAGGGGGCACCTGCAGCGAGAATAATCTTAATTCTTAAGACATTCAGGAATCTTGTATGCTTTGTTCTCTTGTCTATCACAAACACAAATAAGAAGATGAATCTAACGAGAGCGACCTATTGATAGGTCTCCTATCTTCTCATATTATAAAGTATTAATTTAGATAATTGTTGGGAAAAACTATCCGTAATAACAATTGCGGAATAAAAGCTTTTACCTCTTTACGTGTAAAAATGGTATCCGAAATAAAATACTAACAAAGTGAATTAACCAAAGCAACAGCTCAAAACCATACCCGCCCTTCTTTCTCTTTATCTCTCTCTTTTTCTTTTGCTCCACTCCACGGCTGCCCTTTCTTTTCTTTTGCTTAATAATGATCAAGTGCACTAAGGCTTGCTCAACAAGCTTTCCATGATTTTTAGAAAGGATGTAGTAAATAACAGATTTATAAAATTAAGGGTCTGTTTGAAAAGTATATTCAAATAATAATTCTTTATTTTACAATTTAAATTTAAATTTTTTATGAGAGAAAAATATTGTAGCATAATCAATGATTAAAGTTTAAGTATATGAAACAAACAGACCATAACTTAAGTAAATAACATATTTTAAAACTATTTAAAGTAAATCCGCTAAACGTTTTATTTATGACTAGTAAAAAGATATTTTTCTACGTAAATTTTCTTTTCTACATAAATTTTTTTTTTCTATGTAAATAAAACAATTTTATCACGTAAATAATTTTTACGTCATAAATGATATTTTTACACAATAAATTATTATTTACTTAATTAAAATGTACTATTTACTATCATTTTGTTATTTTTTAAAGCATTTGGGCCAAGAGGCCCATTATGTGGTCTAGCCCACAACTGGGGCAGGACCAACAATACTGTTATGGTGCCACTATGTACTATCGACCAATAACAATATTGAGATGTGACTTATCATTTGAGAAAATGACACAGATTTATTTCTCTCTTTTTCCTTTTCTTTTTCTTCCGCTCCACTCCACGGCTGCCCTTTCTTTTCATTTGCTTAAAATCACAGCAAAATGACCTTTATTAGAAAGATATAAAAGAAAATAGTGATAGCGACGGGGGACAAAAAATTGAGGAATTATTCAATATACAGTATATTACGTCATGTTATTTATTTATGTAATACATTCATTTAATAAGATTATACCATTTAGATATTTTATTTATATCAACTTTTTATTTTTATTTTTATCTTTTTTAATAGGTATTTACATTGATTATTGAATCAAAAGCACTTATTATTTTACCTAATTTTTTTTTATTTTAATGACTTAACTTTAAATTATTTTTTTTATTCCTAAAATACAATAATCAAATTTCTCTTAACATCCCTTACTATTCCATCGGCTGAACTTTCTTCTTCTTCTTTTTTAAGTTGCTAACATACATATATATATATATATATTATAATACTTCTACTTTTTATATGTTCCTTACTTTGAGTTAAATATACTCATATACATTTTGAATTCAATCTTTTATGAACTATCGTTCTTGCTTGTCCATTTCGTTCCAAATTGAGCACATTAAAAAAACAAGCAAAAGATTTAAAGCCGTTCAACGGCACAAGAAGGAAAAAAAAAAAAGATAAAGAAAAAAGCAAGCAATTAAAAGCTTAAATGGTATGCATGTATCAAGATTCTTTTTTTCTAATAATTATATGAAGATAACAATGGTATAAAACAAATATACAAATGTGTGAGTGTGTATATATATATAACAAGAATCATTACCCAAATGCTCAAAACTATTTAAAATAAATAAAAAAATGAAGACCTGCTTACAAAACTTTGAATAGATTAATACCTATTTCAATTTCCATATTGTTGAGCTCTTTGTTATCTTGCCTTTAACTCTTCAATCGCGGAATTGAAAGATAACCCTGTTGTGCAGATAAAGCAGATGAATGATAGAAAGTTTTTTTTTTTTTCCCTCAGCCGATGGAATAGCAAGGGACATTCAGAGAAATTTGATTATTGTATTTTAGGAATAAAAATAATAATTTAAAGTTAAGTCATTAAAATAAAGAAATTAGATAGAATAATAAATGCTTTTGACTTAATAATTAATACAAATATCTATTAGGAAATGAAAAAATAAAAGTAAAAAATTGACATAGACAAAATATCTAAATAGTACAGTCTCATTTAACGGGTGTACCACATTAACAATATAACGTAATACACCCAATATAATTCCTCCATAAGATTTTACCCATGAGTGTGAAAGAGAGTGATGGAGGGATAGCATTTTTCTTAGATTTTCTTTTTTTGGCTGTCATAAAATCATGGGAATCACCTCATAAATTGTATTTCTTTTTCTCTCTCATCATTGCTCCTATTATTGACATAAAATATCTTTACTATGATTGTAAAAAACAAACTACTATTCACACGCTTAGCTGGCCTTCTAAAATATACAGTACTGTTGTTTGTTCTCAAAATAACACAAAATATAAGCACAAGCCTCACTATATTAAGCACCTTGAAGCATATGTAATAATTCTTGTGGAAGTGAAAACAGAAATGGCTGAGACAGGTAGTACTACTGCTAGCAGGAACAAAAGATGGTCCCTTGAGGGAATGACCGCTCTTGTTACCGGCGGAATCAAAGGAATAGGGTCTCTATTCTCTTCTTATTTTCGCTCCTTGTTTATGTTGATAATTCCATACTTCTTTTAAAAAAAAAAAACTGTGGACTATACATATTTCTTAGATATCATTTATATATAGTTTGCACCATATGTAATTTACTGTAGCTATCCATTGTGCTTATTATTAGGCAAGCTATTGTGGAGGAATTGGCAGGATTTGGGGCAACTGTATACACATGCTCTAGGAATGAAGTCGAAATTAATGAGCGCTTAGCTGAGTGGAAGAGGAAAGGATTCCGAGTATATGGTTCCGTCTGCGATGTAGCATCTGAAGAAGATCGAAAAGAGCTGATTAACAAAGTTTCATTGGTCTTCAATGGAAAGCTTAACATCCTTGTAAAATTTCTCGGGCGCCTTTTTTTTTTTCTTATTAAACATGATCTCTAATTTAATTACCAGAAACACTAATCCGTAGCATATAGTAGAAGCCTCGCACACAAAAGTTAGGTCATTGTATTGTAAATATTAGTATAAAAAACTCGTAAAAAAACTGATGCGCGTCAAATTTTGTGCATGAAATAAGGAAAAAAGTGGTAGGAGATTATATCTATATGTTCTTATGATGAGCGTTTTAAACTAAACCTTGATTTAACTGTTAATTTCTGGTTCTAGGTGAACAATGTGGGGGCTACCTGCCTACCAAAGAAAACCCTAGAGCACACAGCTGAAGATTTCTCATTCCTAATAAAAACAAACCTTGAATCTGCTTACAATTTCTGCCAACTTTGTCATCCTCTCTTGAAAGCTTCAGGAGCAGCTAGTATCGTTTGTATCTCCTCCGCTGCTAGTGTTAGAACACTAAGTTTCGAACCCATACACGGCGTTGCTAAAGGTAAATTTTTATTTGCATCGCTGTTTATCCATTAATTAATTGCTCTGTTTATTAGCTCAGATTTGATGACAAAATTTTTTGGTACATGTAATCTACTTAATTTGCAGCTGGGATGAACCAATTGGCAAGAAATCTTGCCTGCGAATGGGCAAAGGACAACATAAGGAGTAATGCTGTCGTGCCTTGGCAAACTTTTACTCCTTTCGCTGAAACTGTAACGTTTCGTTTCTCCGACTTCTTCAAAAGTTGATATATACGTGTTTTTAGTCATATTTATATTTGTTTCTTATTATATTCTTAACATGTGAGAGGACTCTACAATTTCTTTGCCTTTAAAAAATGTAAAAAACCAAAACAAAAAACATACTCTTAACAATCAAGTTTCTTGGCGGTTGTAGAGGGCGAAGAGAGCTTTGATATGACGAATTGTGGGCCTCATTACGACACCAAAAGTTTTCACCGTTCCCGTGCCATTTGTAGATCGCGATGAGAGCTTCGATCTAACGGCTGATAGGTCCCGTTACTGTTGGAAAATTAAGGGCATCGAGTGCGCAGCGGAATTTAAAAAATTTTAAAAAGTTGATATATACGTGTTTTTAGTCATATTTATATTAGTTTCTTATTATATTCTTAACATGTGAGAGGACTCTACAATTTCTTTGCCATTAAAAAATGTAAAAAACCAAAACAAAAAACATACTCTTAACAATCAAGTCTTGAATATAAAGTAAATTAGTAATTGTAGCTCTCCTAAATTTTGCAGCTTTTTAGTGATGAAAGCTTCATAAGGCCCTGCATTAATCGAACGCCCCTTGGACGCGTGGCACAGACGAATGAAGTGTCTGCATTGGTGGCATTCCTATGCCTACCAGCAGCTTCTTACATAACTGGGCAAGCCATCTGTGTTGATGGAGGTTTTACAGCGCTTGGCATTTGAGAGGCTTCTTCTCTCACCATTCATGAGCCACAAGGAATTATGCTTTTAGACCATGTTTCGTCTTCTTATAGTTTGGCACGTTGTAATAGTACTATTGTGCAATAATATGCGGTGTTTTTTGTTTTTTTTTTTCGTTTTTCTGTTTTGTTTTGTTTTTTTTTGTTTTTTTGTTTTTTTTCCTTCAAGAGATGGAAGTACTGTGGTATGTTGTATTGTGTGGTGTTGGACATTGTTCATCTGGCATGATATCGTTAAGTAATATGATTTTTAACACCCTATCTAAACATAATTTAAATTTTATTTTCAATTTAAATTATAATTTATTTACGTATCTAAACACTAATTTAAATCGTAATTCAATTGACCGCAATTTAAACTTTACAATTCAAACTATATCACTACCATTCCAACGGTTAACTAAACAAGACCTTTGATTTATTCTCTCTTTTTCTTTTTCTTTTATCTTTTGCTCCGCTCCTCAGCTGCCCTTTCTTCTTTTGCTTTTATATTTATCACATACACTAAGGCTTGCTTTCCTTTTCTCTTGTTGGGACCATTATTTGTCGTTGCTTGTAACTGAGCGAGAACTAAAAATTATATGGGAAAATAAACAAAAATACCACGATAAAAATATTATTTATATCACCTCACTTTAAAATAAATAATTATTATTTAATTAATAAAATAAAAAGAAAAAGACACAAAGACAACTATTTATTTATATAAGTATAAATAACAAATTTTTATAAAATTACGATAAATCTGTACTTTTTTCTAATAATATTTTAAAAAATTGTACTGTATAACAAATTTTTAAACTTAACCTCATAAATAACATGATAATTATTTAGGCCTCATTCACTTCACGGATTTAAGGTTTTAATTTGAGTTGAGATGTTATATTTTTTAAGAGCTTTTTACTGTAATAAAAAAAGTTAATGTGATATTTTCTGAGAGCTTTTTACTGTAAAAATCTAAAACTGAAAACTCAAATCGGTGAAATGAACATAGCCTAAGGCTTCGTTCATTTCGCTAATTCGAGTTTAGAATTCAAGTTTTACTACAGTAAAAAGCTTTCACAAATAATTACATCTAACTTTTTTATTAGAGTAAAAAATTTTAACATAAAATCACATTTTAAGTTTGTTAACAAATAGTAGCTTTTCAAAAAGCTCATTTATTATTCCCATTTTACCCTTATTTTTAATTACACGCAGACTCTCTCTCTCTCTCTCTCTATATATATATATATATATATATATATATATATATATATATCTGCAGCTCTCTCTCTCACGCTCTCGCTTTCTGCATCTGCAAGTCTCTCTCTCTCTCTGTGAGTCGAAGCTCGCGCACTAAGCCAGTGCAGCGCTCGCGAAACCCATGGCTCACGAAAGAGAAGACCGTTGGGGCTCAAGCGCCGATGAGACATCGCGACCAGTGGCTTCTCCGGTTGGAGATTGAAGGGCGGCAGCGACGTTTGAGTGAGGTGCGGCGAAAAGAGAGGTCGAGAGGAGAGAGATTGGGAGACAGTTTGGTGGGAGAATTGGGCAGGGGCATTTCTAGATTTTTGAGATTTGTGATGTACATTATCTGCTATTTTCTTCCATTCCTTAAAATACTGCTATTTGTTTTTATTAAAGCCTAATCTGCTATTTCCATCATTCTCCTTAATATTACTATTATTTTTTTTAATTCTTTTATTTTTGTCATTACACAATTATTTACATTTTTTTTTATGGTTTTTCTGAAAATTCCCATAACATTATCGAACCACTATGTATCAACTAATAATAATGTTAAGATGCGACTTTATCGTCTGAGAAAATGACTAAGATTTATTTATTCATGAAGAAATGAAGATGGCCGAGTTGTACCAGTACTAGTCTAAAATTTGCTTCTTCTTGAATATATCATGACTATGTTGGCAGAGAACGACGTCGTTACATCCAAATGCGCACACTAAGGGTTCGTTTGGTTGGAGGATTCAAACCATGTGATTCAAATTATTTTTAATTTACGTGTATTTTTTATGAGATAAAATACTGTAACGAACCATGAATCATGATTCGAATTAAGGAACGAATCCATCTACCAAACGCCCCCTAAGGTTCGAGAAAACATATGACTGTCTTGTTGAATTTGAAAAATTACAACAAATGACCTTTATTAGAAACATATAAAAGAAAATAGTGATAGCGACAGCAGGACATGAGATTTTAAACATGAGTTGCAAATTAAGAATGCGTTTGGTTCATGATTAAAATTATGTGATTAGAATTATTTTTGATTTATGTATTTTTTATGAGAAAAAATATTATAATAATCCACAAATTATAATTCAAATTAAGAAACCCGAATCTATCTACCAAACATCACATCACCTGAGTTAGACATCACCTGAATTAAACATGTGCCGCGACACCTTTTTAACAAATGGTTGTGAAAGAAAGTGATGGAGGGGATAGTTACTAGCATTTCTCTTGAATTTTTTTCTCTATCTCATAAAGTCATTGGGAACCACCTCATAAATGGTATTTCTTTTTCTCTCTCTCATCATTGCCGCTATTATAGACATAAAAATCTCTTTTACCATTATTGTATTTGTATCGACTACTATTCACGCGCCTAGGTGGCCTTCAAATATATATTATACAGTCGTTTGTTCTCAAAATAACAAAATATAAGCACAAGCCTTAAATTGAGGTCTCTCTCTTATCACTATTTTAAGCACTCAATTCTTGTGGAACTGAAAACAGAATGGCTGAGGCTACTGGTATCGCGAACCAAAGATGGTCCCTTGAGGGAACGACCGCTCTTGTTACCGGCGGAACCAAAGGAATCGGGTCTCTATTCTCTTCTTATTTTCGCTCCTTATTTATGTTGATGATCGCATATTTCTTTAAAAAAACATATATATATATATATATATATTTGTGGACTATACCCACATATTTCTTAAATATCATTTATATATAGTTTGCACCATATGTAATTTACTGTAGCTATTTATTGTGCTTATTATTAGGCAAGCTATTGTGGAGGAATTGGCAGGATTTGGGGCAACTGTATACACATGCTCTAGGAATGAAGTCGAAATTAATGAGCGCTTAGCTGAGTGGAAGAGGAAAGGATTCCGAGTATATGGTTCTGTCTGCGATGTAGCATCTGAAGAAGATCGAAAAGAGCTGATTAACAAAGTTTCGTTGGTCTTCAATGGAAAGCTTAACATCCTCGTAAAATTTCTCAGGCGCCATTTTTTTTTTTTTTTAATTAAACATGATCTCCAATTTAATTACCAGCAACACTAATCCGTAGCATATAATAGAAGCCTCGCACACAAAAGTTAGGTCATTGTATTGTAAATATTAGTATAAAAAACTTGTAGGAAAACTGATGCGCTTCAAATTTTGTGCATGAAAGAAGGAAAAAAGTGGTAGGAGATTATATGTATATGTTCTTATGATGAACGTTTTAAACTAAACCTTGATTTAACTTCTATTTTCTGGTTCTAGGTGAACAATGTGGGGGCCACCTGCCTACCAAAAAAAACCCTAGAGCACACAGCTGAAGATTTCTCATTCCTAATAAAAACAAACCTTGAATCTGCTTACAATTTCTGCCAACTTTGTCATCCTCTCTTGAAAGCTTCAGGAGCAGCTAGTATCGTTTGTATCTCCTCCGCAGCTAGTGTTAGAACACTAAGTTTCGAACCCATACACGGCGTTGCTAAAGGTAAATTTATTTGCATCGTTATTTATCCATTAATTAATTGCTTTGTTTATTAGCTCGGATTTGATGACAAAATTATTTGGTGCCTGTAATATACTTAATTTGCAGCTGGGATGAACCAATTGGCAAGAAATCTTGCCTGCGAATGGGCAAAGGACAACATAAGGAGTAATGCTGTTGTGCCTTGGACTACTTATACACCTTTCGCTGAAGATGTAACGTTTCATTCCTCTCGCTTCTCAAAAAGTTGATATATACGCATTGCTAGTCAGATTTATATAAGTTTCTTATTATATTCTTTATAATAATAAAGATCAGAATACATATGCTTTTGATTAACATGAGAGAAGACTCCACAATTTCTTTACCTTTAAAAATTGTCAATATACATATATATATATATATATATATATATATATATTCTTAACAAATAGTCTTGAATGTAAGGTAAATTAGTAATTGTAGCTCCCCTTAATTTTGCAGCTTTTTAATGATGAAAGCTTCATAAGGCCCTGCATTAATCGAACGCCCCTTGGACGCGTGGCACAGACAAATGAAGTGTCTGCATTGGTGGCATTCCTATGCCTACCAGCAGCTTCTTACATAACTGGGCAAGCCATCTGTGTTGATGGAGGCTTTACAGCGCTTGGCATTTGAGAGGCACAAGGGTTTATGGCCCTCAGATCATGTTTCGTCTTCTTGCAGTTTGGCACGTTGTAATAGTACTATTGTGCAAAATATGTGGTGTTTTTTGTTTTTTTTTTCTGTTTTTTTTTATTTTTTTATTTTTTTATTTTGTTTTCCTTCGAGAGATCGAAGTACAATGGTATGTTGAATTGTGTGGTGTTGGACATTGTTCATCTGGCATGGTATCGTTAAGTAATATTATTTTAACACCCTATCTAAACACATTTTAAATTTTATTCTTAATTTAAATTATAATTTATTTACTTATCTAAATATTGAATTGAATCGCAATTCAATTGACCACAATTTAAATTTTACAATTCAAACTAAATCACTACCTTTCAAATGGCTAACCAAACAAGATGTTTGATTTATTTCTCTCTTTTTCTTTTTCCTTTTTCCTTTTTTTTTTCCTTTTCTTTTATCTTTTGCTCCGCTCCTCAGCTGCCCTTTCTTCTTTTGCTTTTATATTTATCACATACACTAAGGCTTGCTTTCCTTTTCTCTTGTTGGGACCATTATTTGTCGTTGCTTGTAACTGAGCGAGAACTAAAAATTATATGGGAAAATAAAAAAAATATCAAGAAAAAAATATTATTTATGTCACTTCACTTTTAAAAAAATAATTGTTATTTAATTAATAAAAAGAAAATAAAAAGACATAATGATAACGATTTATTTAAAATGGTATAAATAATAAGTTTTCATAAAATTATGATAAATTATGTACTTTTCTCTAATAATATTCAGAGAAATTATACTGTATAACAGATTTTATAAACTTAACCTAATAAATAGCAGATTTTATTAATTGCTTTGTTTATTAGCTCGGATTTGATGACAAAATTATTGGGTGCCTGTAATCTACTTAATTTGCAGCTGGGATGAACCAATTGGCAAGAAATCTTGCCTGCGAATGGGCAAAGGACAACATAAGGAGTAATGTTGTTGTGCCTAGGCAAACTTTTACTCCTTTGGCTGAAGTTGTACTACACCACAGTAGGCCTTTCGTAGCCGTTAATTATAGTATTTTTCAAAAAGCGTTACTACACTTATAAATCATAGCGTTTAGAAATAGCTATAATATATATATATATATATATTAAAATTTCACATTTTAACTTGTTTATTTTATATATTTAAAAATATATAAATGTACACATTAAAATTACATTAAGCCGGCATTCGAAATAATTTGCCCAATTTTCCTGCTCATTCCTCCCCTCATTTATTTTGGGTCTGAAATGAGTCATTCACGCGTGCGTACTAGTGTTGTCAAACGTGCCGTGCTAGGCTGGCACGGCACGCTTGACCCCAGGCCCATCACGGGCCTAGGCCGTGCTAGGCGCGGCCCTGCACAGTGCAGGGCCGTGCTTGGGCCAGGCTTGAGAAGAAAAACTCAAGCCCGGTCCTGGCCCTTGGCCCTAGTCCATAAGGGCTAGGGCTGGGCCTGGGCCCAGGCCCTTCACTGGCCGCCCCCAGCCCTTGTATTTTTTTTTAAAATTTAATTAAAAAAAAATATCAAATGCCCTAAAAGATGTGATTTTATTGAATTGACGTAATAAGAGTACACATAAATGACTGCCTTGTTAAAAACCTTGCTAAGTAAAACCCGTGGGGAGATCGGGACAAAACCTTAGTGAAGGAAAAAAGAGTGCAGTAGCTAGGAATAGTAAATTACAAACCTAAGTGCTTCCAGAAGATTTTGTTATTTCTAAGTTAGAAAAATATTCTTGCATCGAATCATCTTTGTATTGTTGTTTTCGTCTTCTGACATCTTCCTAGTCTTTAACGCACATTAGTCCCTCCAAGATATCTGGATGTATTCTGCTTCTCTTCTCGTCAAGAATTCGGTTGCTTGCACTAAAAGTTTACTCTGATGCTACCGTTGACACTGGAGTTGTCAAAATGTCACGAGCTATTATGGACAGTGCTAGAAAATGATCTGTCTTGCTCTTCCACCACTGTAAGATGTCTAGTTTGTCGTCATCGATTACAAAATTTGCTTCAAAATATTTGACTAGTTCCGTAGACGCTTGTGTTGAGGACGATGCTGCCGTTTTCTCTTTCTTCTTCAAGAAACTCCATGACGATCCTTTAGGCCCCGAACTGATAGTTGACGACGAAGTTCCCTGTTCTTTTTTACCTGTGCTATATTTTGCTTCATACAAATTAAAAACTTTTTCTAACATTTTCTTAGCGTCAGTAATACTTAGTTGCATATCTATTTTTAAATTCTCTGCGGTAGCAGTCATCAATGATTTAGTTCCATCTACTCCGCACCTAGGATCTAAAATGGTTGCCAATGCATATAACATAGGACAACCTGACCAATAACTTTTAAATTTATTTTCCATTAAGTTAACTATATTTCCAAAAAGTTGTGTATCCCTATAATAAGAAAATGTTTCTGAAATATTAAATAGTTGATGTAAAGCTAAATGTTCAGTAGGATAATAAACTCCATAAAGTAATTCAGTAGCATTGTACAAAACTTCTAAAAATTTAAAAAAATACTCAGCAATCTGCCAATCAGGATCGAAAATTAAAATTTGATCGTGCTTACTGTTTACGTATGTCGTGATAAGCTGTGAATACGGGAGTGCTGCCTTCAACATTAAATATGTTGAATTCCGCCTATGTCTCACATTAGTTGGAAACTTTCTTAGGCGCATCTGGCTGTTCCTGCAATATTGTTTGAATTCTTGGAGCCGAGCTCTATAACTAGATATGAAGGATAATGATTCTCTAATATTTGTAAGATTAGCAGAGATATGTTCAATTCCTGCCTGAACTACTAAATTAATTATGTGACATGCACACCGTTGATGAAACATTTCCCCTCAAATGCCAGTTTCAAACTACGTTTAAACAGATTAATTGCAGCTGTATTAGCTGACGCATTATCAAAAGTAATTGTTAAAACTGTATCTTCTATCCCATAAAACCCAAAAATTTCCATTATTGTACTGAGAATAGCTGTTGCGTTATAAGGATATGGACATAAACGAAAACCAATTATTCTTTTTTGTAAAATCCAATCGTCATCAACGTAGTGCGCTGTGACACATAAATATCCAGTTTTATTACACCCCTCCCACATATCAGAAGTGCAAGACACAATAGCATTAAAAGTCCTAAAATTATCAACAAGAGATTGTCTCATTGCATAAAAAACTTTCATGCAATCAGAACGAGTTGTGTTTCTACTTACCCGTTTAAATTGTGGGCAAAAGGCCGTCTGGATGAATTCTTCGAAGGAGGCATCATCTGCAAAAGAAAGATGCAATTCGGCACTAGCTAGAAATTTAGCTAGTGCCTCACGCGCACGTTGTGCATCGTATGTAAAATTTTGTAACCCATGTGATGTGAGTGATAGTGTTTGTTAGCGGGAGTCCACACTCCCACCTTGGTGCAACGGTAGACATATTTTCTAATGTCTATCCAGATGACCAGTACCCCCACCTTTTTTATTAGAAAAGTGCTTTTTACAATATTTACATACCGCACGAATTTCCATCTCACCTGGTTTTGGATTTGGTCGGGGCTCCTTGGTGAAATGCTGCCATGCCGGAAAAGTTCGCGGTCTTTTTCCTCTGCTGCGTTCTCTAGCTTCTTCGTTGTATACTGAAGTATTATCCACCGGAGCATTTTCTGGTTCAGTGGGGGTGGGGTTGGAAGGCATCATTTTTTCCTAAAAAAATGTCTCCTCACCAAGCTTAGGAAGAGCAGTGAAATCAGGGAAATTTGGTGGGGTCATTTTCTGAAAATTGATAGAACTTGATTGAACTTTGTAAATGAAAGAGCTAGAAAATGAATGAAAACGAGAAAAAAGCTTAGAATCAAAATCAAAGAGACAAGTTGAGAGGTAGAATGAAAGTGAGATGAGAAGATGAGAGTGAATTATTGTGTGGGATTTATGGTGGAATTAATGGGTATTTATAGGGAATTTTTGGGTTAAAATTCAGTTTTTTTCCGTTGAGCCCTTTGCGGACCCAACGTGCGGCACGTGACGGGCCTCCCGTTTGGCCCATCACGTGCGAAACGGGAGGCATTCCGTACCAATTCTTTCTTGTGAAAAAATGTAAGGTTGAATATTGTTTGGTATTGGTAATTCTCACAAAGATATTGTTAGATTAGTATTTTAAATTATTGTTTGATCCAGTCCCGGAGCAATAAAGGATTTTTCTATGAGGTGACTAGTTGATGTTCAATGATATGCTCTTTTATCAGGTGGATGGGTTGGTTTTTTCTCATATGATACTGTGCGCTATGTGGAGAAGAAAAAACTACCATTTTCTTCTGCCCCTCTGGATGACAGAAATCTTCCCGATGTTTATCTAGGCCTTTATGACGACGTGATTGTTTTTGATCATGTGGAGAAGGTAGTTAAACTGTCAAACCATGCCCTTTTGAGCGTCTCTTTTTTTCTCGTGTTTGATGCTTTTTTGTGCTGAGTAGGTTTTATCATTTTGTGGTAGTTAACTTCCGTATTTCCTGGTAGTAAGTATTTCAAGCTGGATCTGACATTCACTCTCTGCAATCGCTTCACTCTAGCAAACATAAAACAGAAGCGTAGATTCAAATCCACACGGACATGATTATCGTGATAAGAGCTTCTACATACTTTGACTAAACAAAATTTCTCTTTAATTTTTTCCCAATCTTTGGCTGTAAAATTTATCACGAGGGAGAAGTAAAAGAATCCCCCATGTCTTGGCTATCGATTGTATCTTTTGATTGGAAAGATTAAAAGAGATATTTGTGAACATTATTTATCTTTTATGTTCCTTCTTTTTTTTTTTTTTTTTTTTTTTGCAGAAAGCATATGTCATTCACTGGGTGCAATTAGATCGATATTCTTCTGTTGAGGAGGCCTTTAATGATGGAATGAACCGATTGGAAGCATTAGTATCTAGAGTGCATGATGTAGTCACGTAAGTATACTTTTTAACTTTTGCTTTCTCTTTCTTTTAGGCTGTAGGGAGTGGTAGTGTTCCATACTTCTCAACAAAGAGTCTCTTAAGGTTTACGTCAGGATGTATAAATTTGAACTGTCTATTTCAGCCCGAGGCTGCCTGCAGGTTCAATAAATTTGCATACCCATCTGTTTGGTTCTAAATTGGAAATTTCAAGCATGACAAGTGAGGAATACAAGGAGGCTGTTTTGAAAGCAAAAGAGCATATATTGGCTGGTGATATATTCCAGATTGTCTTAAGTCAGCGTTTGAAAGAAGAACATTTGTAGATCCGTTTGAAGTGTACAGAGCATTAAGGATTGTCAACCCAAGTCTGTATATGACTTATTTGCAGGTTTGCTGCCAATCTTGAGTAATAAGCTTCTTGGTGGATTTAAAGTTCGTTCAGACATTCTGACCCTATAAATAAACATATTTCGCATTTAGAGGATGTATTCTGGTTGCTTCAAGTCCTGAAATTCTCACTTGTGTGAAGAAGGTAACTCCTACTGTGATGTGATGTACTATTCTTTGACCATCCATCTTCTGCAAGATGCTTGTGCTTTTTTATGGTGTTATTTTTATTGGCGTAGTTTTATTTTCTTATATGGCCATGCGTTACTTATTCTTGCTGATAGAAAAAGATCACTAACCGGCCCCTTGCTGGGACGATTAGAAGAGGCAAGACATCTAAAGAAGACCTAATGTTGGAAAAGCAGCTTTTAGATGATGAAAAGCAATGCGCAGAGCACATCATGCTAGTAGACTTGGGGAGGAATGATGTTGGGAAGGTTATACTCTTTTTTTTTGTATTATTTTCTTTCAAATGTGTTGATTTTATTCATTTAAATTATTGTCAGAGTGTGAGTACTAATTTACCCAAAGTTGCCAACAAGTGTAAGCTATTAGATTGGGTTGAAATTGGAGAAGTTGTTGCTGAAGGGCGTTTGATGCCAAGTGACCCGAAAGACCTTGTTCACCATGTACCTCTTGGACCGAATGCAGTGAGACTATGGGTGGATGTAGCAAAACAACCGGACGCTTTCTTGTGGAGGCCAACGAGTGAGATGAGTACCATTGAAGAAGCAATTTCAAGTAATGTGGCATGGCCTGCTGATAAAATTTTAAAAGGGTATGTGAAATCTCTACTAGTTGCAAATTTGTTTTAACCAAAACATTATATGATTGTAGTGCTGAAACTTTGGACGGGCCGCCCGTGACCACCGAAAAGTCCGAATTTTTGCCCGATGACCGAACCTGAAATGCCCAAAAATTTGGGCTACCCGACCCGAACATTGCCCATGGACGGGCTTCGGGCAGTGGATGCCTGCCCGTGCCCGGTCGGGCTGCCCGATGCCCAACCGGCTGCCCGATTTTTTTTTTTATATTATAGTTTTATGTTGTTGAAATAAGTATTTGTATAATTTCAAATTTACAATGTGTATATTACAATTTAAAATATGAAATGAACACTGAACACACGAACGAACTATATAAAAAAAATTACTTCTTCATTGATTTTTAAATTTGTAATTCATGATTGCCTTATTAAAAACCTTACCAAGAAAAACCCAATTGGGATAAAACTTGGTAAGGAAAAAAGAGTGCAATCATTGTGGGACGAATTACAAATTTGATGAACTTACAAAGTCTATACAAGATTACAATAAACACTACAAATTAGAAATTACAAAGTAAATAAATATTTATAAAGAAATTATCAAGATCAAGTAGAAGAATCATCTTGAAAATTAAAAGTTAATCTATTAACTTCGTCGATCCATTCTTGGTTTGCCGGTGAGATTGTATCGTGTAAGCGTTGGTCGGAACGGTCCCAATCCTTGATGCACACCAAAGCTTCAACAATATCCTGCTGCAATGCGTTTCTCCGTTCTTCAAGTATTCGGCCGATTGTACTGAATGCTTGTTCGGCTGCAACAGTGGAGACCGAGATTAAAAAAATATCCATTGCCAGTCGTGTTAGGATCGGCCAAGTTAATGCTCGTGCCCTCCACCACTCAACCAAATCAAACACCTCACTACTGTCTACAACTAAGCCTTCACTCAGGTACGCCATTAACTCGTTGAATACACCGCCACCTCTTGATGAAGATCCACTTCTACTCCCAGATTCTTCTTGACCTTGACTCGTCGTCGTCGTCTTCTTCTTCTTCTTCTTAGACAACCCGAAAACATTCAAGAATGAATACGGATTGTCGTCTCGTTGTT
>NW_010365505.1:913623-982997 GCF_000414095.1 Morus notabilis
CTCGTGTGTCCTAAATTCACTAAATAAAATAGACATTCTTAAAAGTTATTCTAATGCTAATGGTGAAGTTGGGTAATAAGTTCCACTAAGCTTTAAGGTAACTTCATGAAATCTACCTAAAAAGTTATACAAAAGTTCGGCAATTTGCCAATCAGTTTCATCTATAAATCATGTTCCTAATTTTGCACTAACATAATTTGTTATAGCATCTTTATAGGGGATGCATTGTTCAAGCATTATGTAACTGGAATTCCATCTTATGGGTATATCTAAGGCTAATGCTCTAGGATTTTGATTACATGCTTGTAGAAATCTAAACCAATCTTGTATTCTTTGATTACTACCTTGAATCCAAGCAATGTTATCTCTAATTCTTTTAATATGACCTGACATTGATTTTAAACCAGACTTTACTATTAAATTAATTATATGACATGCACAACGTTGGTGAAAAATATCATTATTACTGAATAAACTTAAATCATTTTCAAAAAGTTCTATTGCTTTAGTATTCGCAGTTGCATTATCTAATGTTATGGCTATTATTCTATCTCTTAAATTATATTCATCAATAACAGATAAAATTATGCTATATATTAAATTGGCAGTATGTGATCCTATAACACATTTGAAACCTAAGATTCTCTTATCCAAATCAAAACCTTTATAATAATGTCCGGTTACAGCTAAATAATCCTTGTTGGCAACGGCGGACTAAATATCTGCCGTTAATGCAACGCAACCACTAGTAAAGTGTAGAAGGTTGATTAATGCTTCCTTTTCTTGTTTATATAATTTTAATGCATCTTTCCTAAGAGTAGTTCTAGAAAAATATTGTGCATTAGGGTTATGTACAATTTTAATATAACGTTGCCAATATCTTTGTTCAGGAAAACTTAGTGGTTGATCTAATGTGGCTATTAATCGTGCCATTTCCATACGATCAACTTGCGGATCGTATTTCCACGTGCTTAGACCGCCGGTTTGGCGGTCAAACGATAATTGCGTTTGGCAGAGCTGATCTCTGCCTCCTTGCTTTTGAAGACACTTTTCATAGTGCCTTCTTAAGTGTGTAGTGCCGTGAATAGTGTTACCTTGTAATTTCTCACCAAAATATTTACATTGAGCTACGTATTTAATGTTACCGTTATTGTCGACGTCCTCGAATGTGTTGAAGTACTCCCAAACTGCTGAGGTGCGCTTGCATTTCTTCTTAGAACTTGCAACACTTGCACTAGCACTACCGCTTGCCTCTCCTCCACGGCCACTTATGCCACCACCATTGCGTCCCCGACCTCTAGTACGTCCACCAGGGGTCGGATTCGCAGTTTGATCAGCAACTCTTTCCATAGTTTGTGATTCCTGCGATTAAAATCCATTAGGAAATTGCCCTTCTTCGATGTTGAATTGGGCATCAACAGGAATATCACCACCATAACCAGAAGAAGCCATTATGAAAAATAATAGAGATTGAGAGCGCTTTGAGAGAGCTTAAGAGAGATCGAGATTCGAGAGAGATTTAAGCGAGATTAAGAGAGATTTGAGAGAGATTAAGAGAAATTGAGAGAGATTAAGAGAAATTGAGAGAGAATGAGAGTTTTGGGGTGAGAAAAATGGTTGGGGGGAGGGGGGGTATTTATAGGAAAATTTTTGGGTTGAAAAAAAAAAATTTTCCCCCAAAAATTCGGGTCCAACGGCTACAAATTTTTCGGGCAGTTTGGGCAACGGCACAAAATCCGACCGTTGGGTTCAAAAATTCGGGCAAAATTCGGGTTCGAGCAGAAGACCTTTTTTTTTCAAAATTCGGGCATTTTTCGGGCTAACGGTAAAAAAAAATCAGGCATTTTTCGGGCACGGGGCAAAATTCGGGCAACGGTCACCAAAATTCGGGCAACGGTCACAAAAAATTCGGGCAATTCGGGCACAAATTCGGGCAGCTTCGGGTATTGCCAGAAAATTTTTAAAAAAAATCCGGCGAACGGCGGGGGACGGCTTCTCCACGGCGGCGGGCTGTCAGGGAGCTTATTCTTTCGGGCTTCCCGAGCCCATGCCCGAAGAAAAGCATTTTCGAGCGGCGAGAAGGGCCTGCCCGCCGTGCCCGAAAATTTTCGAGCATCGGGCAGGCCCGCCGCCCGAAAGTTCAGCACTATATGATTGTGATAGTTTTTTTTTCTCTTGGGGTTTAAATGTAGGCAATAAAGACTCATGCTTTCTCCAACTATCTACATACCAATACATGTAAGCTATGCTCTCTATCTTACAAGTTTGACATTAAATTTTTATCTAGTGCATCATTGAAGTCATGTTTCTTCTAACTCACTAGCTACAAAATATCCAATGAGAGCCACCATGGAAAGTTAAGCCATGCTCTCTATCCAATGAGAGCCACGGTTAAGCCATGCTCTCTATCTTACAAGTTTGGCATTTGAAAAAAGATGATACCATGGAAAGTTAATGAGTTTTTGGTGTCTTCTACTCTACCTTGGCCGGAAAATGTTATTTTCCAAAAGAAAGAAAGATATGTATATAGTTAGTTGCTATCTTTCACTCTCAATTGTTGACATAATCAATTAGAAGAAGAAGAAAAATGAGAACCACGGTTAAGCCATGCTCTATATATATATTTGCTGACCATTTTTAGCAATATACAAAGATATGTTGAGAAAGCTCCAAATCTCTTCTTTTGTCACCTTTCTCATATGAGAATATTTTATGGTTATGTTTCTAACACATTGGAGTACCTATTATACTTTCCTAATTATACAGGTTAAACAGTGGAGAGTGCTTTTTTGCTGAAGCATTTTGTCAAGATGGAAGGATTTACTTCACCATTGCACTTAGACGTTTTGGATACTTTGATATCTCCAACTATTTCTCTGTTTTCTTTACTTGTTTTGAATGTTAAGGTTTTGGACATTGTATGAATTATGTTGTAGACGGAATTTTATTGCCAACTTGATAGATACTGATAACAATTGATATGTTGAATGTTTTTATGTTTTAATTTGAATGTTCCTATTTAGATATATCACATATCTCAGAATTACCATTTATTTGAATGAATTCAAAAGGATATCAATAATAATTTTAAAAAGCTACAAGAGTATGAACATAACAAGAAAAAAAAGTTATTAATCTTTATCGTAACCATGCTAAATAGCTGTAATATGATGAAAATAACTTGTCCTAAACGCTATAATACTTCAATTCTATAGCACTTTTTGTAACTTTCTTAAAACGTTATGTTTTCTTAGGACTTTTAATAGCGCCCGCTGTCTTAGCGTTCTGAAAAACGCTATTACTAGTGATTAGTAGCATTTTTAGTCTGCTACGAAAGGCCTATTTTCTTGTAGTGATGTAACGTTCCGTTTCTCCGACTTCTTAAAAAGTTGAAATATACGTATTTTTAGTCAGAATTATATCAGTTTCTTATTATACTCTTAACATGTGAGAGGACTCTACAATTTCTTTGCCTTTAAAAAATGTAAAAAAACAAAAACAAAAAACATACTCTTAACAAGTCTTGAATATAGAGTAAATTAGTAATTGTGGCTCCCCTTAATTTTGCAGCTTTTTAGTGATGAAAGCTTCATAAGGCCCTGCATTAATCGAACGCCCCTTGGACGCGTGGCACAGACAAATGAAGTGTCTGCATTGGTGGCATTCCTATGCCTACCAGCAGCTTCTTACATAACTGGGCAAGCCATCGGTGTTGATGGAAGCTTTACAGCGCTCGGCATTTGAGAGGCTTCTTCTCTCACCGTGCATGAGCCACAAGGGTTTATGGCCCTCAGATCATGTTTCGTCTTCTTGCAGTTTGGCAAGTTGTTATAGAACTATTATGCAATTATATGGGGTGTTGTATTTGTTTTCTTTAAGAGACGGAAGTAACATGCTATATATGTTGTATTGTACGTGGTATTGGACATTGCTCGTCTCACATGATGTCATAAGTTATTTTATTTTATGTGATAGATTTTTTCTTCTCTCCTTGTTTATCATGATTTTAAGTAGTACAAGATATATGTTTTCTTCTTAAATTATTTTATTTTGAGACTATATATGTTTTTTTTTTTTTTTTTTCTGCGGAAGTAATTAATCAATTGGCAAAAACCTGTAAGAGGCATTAGTGTCAAACATCACAACTCACACGAGTTGAATCCCGAATTTCTAAAGTCTGATTATGTTTCAATGTTGCAGGCTTTGAATCAAAAAGAATTTTCTGAAGCTGTGAACTATAAAAAGGGGTGTGTGAAAGGTAAAAAAAAAAAAAAAAATAGGTGTGAATAGACGCTTGCCTATCTTTTTTTTCCCCTTTTTTGGATGAACAAAGTTTTCATTTTACATAATACAGAGTAATAAAGCAAGTATAAGCAACAGATAGAAAATGATAGAGGTCCATAATTTTAAACGACAAATGAAAAGACGACAAACATATAAAAAAACCAAGATAAAAATAAAAACGACAACTACTTGAGTATAGACAGTCACATAAAAATGATAACGAAAAAAAAAAACGAACGACAATAGAAATTAAAACAGCAGACACATAGAAACGACGACGATGAATAAATCATGTCATACTTCGTATTGGCAACTTAAGAAACGACAGACACGTAAAAGCCAGAGTCAAAAATAAAAACTCCAACAAAAGGAAAAAACGACAAGCACTTAAACAACTGCAGAAACATGGAAACAGCAACATAACAAAGAACATCATAGAAAGGAAGAACAACACTAGGATACTAAGGAATAACGAACCGTAATAACAAAGGAAGTAAGGAACGACAAAAAAAAATAATAATAAGCGAAACAACAACGAGAACGAGGAAAAAACATGAAAACAATGAAAACAGAATTATTTGAAAGAAGAAAACTAGGAAACAATATTGTGGAAAAACGACATTATGTAGTGAACGACGTACCTCAACAAAAACGACGAGAGAAACTATAAAACTAATTAAACATTTAAAACGGCAGAAATTTGTAAGCGACATAACAACGGGTAGAAAATGACGTCTAACGAGAAATGAAAAGAAATAATAAACCAACCTGAATTTCAATTACGACGACAAGGAAGAAATTGCGATATAACTAGGAAAAGGATATCACATGAAAAACGACATGAAACACGAAAACAACATTATAAGAGAAAACGATCTCCATAAAGAGAATGAAGCAAGCACAAAAAACGACATCTAAAAAGTACAAAAACACGGGTACGACATAAAATTACGGAAAAGACTGATCCAAGAAGCAATAAGAACTAGAAAAACAACGTAATATAAAATAAAGGACAACAGCTAATAACAAATTAACCACTTACTAGAAAACGACATGAATATGAAACAGGACTAAAAAGAGACAACAGTAGGTAAAATCATTGCAGCAAAAAAAGAAAACGAAATTGTCGATAAAACAAGACAAACAAAGAAACGACGTGCATATAGAGTATATTGCATTAATCATGACGCCAAAATAAAAACGACATCTTAAAACTTCAAAAGCATGTAAAACTAGGACAATGGTATAACTAAGAAACGACAACAACTAGAAACAACATTAACATGAAAGCAGCAAAAATTAAAGAAAAGTACAATCCACATTAAAAGAAAAGGAAAAGAAAGAAAACGACATCATGAATATGGAAAACGAGAACAACAGGTTGTTTGCAAAAGAGATATGTGCTTGACTTTCTGATCCTAAAACATTTTGAGAATCTTCTAATACGTTGTTCTCTTTCACAAACACTAGGGCCGTGTTTGAAATTGATCCCGTTTTTATTTTTTACATTTTTCAAGAAAGAAAAAATGAAAACGTTTTCAAAACGGTGTTTGGCGCAATAAAGACAAAAAAGAGAAATTAAAACGATTTTTTGGTTTAGTGTAAAATGAGAGAGAAATGAAAAATGACTTTTAGTCGTTTTTCTTTTTTTGTTTTCATTTTCTCCTCTCTTGAGCAGAGAGAGAGAAAGAGAGACATTAATGGGTTTTTTTACACTGAAAACAATCTCTTGATAAAACTACCAAACACATTTTTAAAAATGATTTCTGCCTGAAATTAAAAACGTTTTTATTTTTATTTTCATACAAAAAAAAAACAAAATCATTTTGAAACGTGTTCCAAACGTGCCCTAAGAGACAAAATCTAGTGGACAACAACTTGTTGATAGATCTCCTATCTCTGATCATGCTCCAAAATATTATCGATATAGATAGTATTACTGTATATATCTACCAATAGTAATGTTGAGATGTGAGTTTCATTTGAGAAAATGAGAGGAAGATTTATTTATTTATGAGGAAATGAAGATGGTCGATTTTGTACCAGTGTTGCTGTCACGCTCCACAATAGGAGTTAGTGACATGATGACTTGTTTAGAAATTAAATAGGATTAAGAAAGTAATTAAGCATTTAATAATGCTAAAATCAATTTCAAAGATAATATATATTTAAGAATTTCTAAACAAACTCTACAATTTTAAGAAAATTAAGTTTAGAAAGAGTGAGGTGGATTTTTCAATACTACAATCAAACAAATTTTAAAAGTCAGCCTTTGACATCACATTGGGATTCTCCACAGAAAAATCCATATTGTAGCATACATAAACAAGGAAAATAACTAAATATAGACATCAACCACAGTCTAAGAATATTTAAGGTTGCAAACCATAGAGTTATACATGCCTTAGTAATAAACAACAAGGAAGGGAATAATTCACAACTTCTTCACTTCTTGAGTTCGGCTCTTCTCACCGGTAATCACCGTCTACTCGGCACTACTTCTAGCGTCGCCTGGAAGGGGTTTAATACATTAAAAACAGAGAAAAATGAGCGAAAGGCCCAGTAGGATATAATTTCATAAAGTTTTATCAATAAATAAAAGTACATAGTCTGAACATATCATTCGGAACCAAACATCCTTTGTAATGAAAGGAAATAATCATAAATTTCAAGTTCCATATTACAGTAAGTGATTTACAAGATTATGATGAATCACTTACCTTATTGTAAAGCCATGATATCACCACCGAAGTGGCCCGTACGGGTTTTGGGACCTGCCCCCAAGGATATGATCTCCAGACCCTAATTTCTAAGCCATCATGTGTTTTATCATTTCTTAAAATATCTCATTTTAGGAAAATATTACTTTAAATTCTTCTTTAAATCTCAATGATATCAAATACATTTTACCTTTAAAACGTTTTCATAGGCCAAAGTCATTTTAAACAAGGCTAACATATGGTCAAGAATATCATACCTCTTTGGTAACTTTGTCTACAGATAACTTCACGTTGTCCAACCGTCTATTCTTGAACAACGGTTTAGAGTTTGGACCTCACCTCTAAACAATCTAGCTTAATTATGTACAATTGTATCATACTAGTGTGCCTTGACTCAAAATCTAAGTTTATAAACAACTTGTTAATCCAAGTTGTGGTTCTTTGAGAATTTGGAACTCAAACAAGAAAAATGGAATGGAACAAGGATTAATATGGCTAATCCACTCATTTTGAGATCTCAAATGAAGTTAAGTTGGTTCTCCATTGAAATTTGGGGATCAAATAAGTTTTTAAGACGTTTTTGGGTCGGAAGAAGTGCAAACCAGTCGACCGGTAGCAAAGGAGTGTAACTCCACCGGTTGGCCGTTGGTGTGGAGACCGGTCGACTGGTGAGAGTTCTGTAGGCCGAGAAAAATGACCGAACAACAAAGAAAAATGCCAAAACCTACAATTTCGAGTTCGATTTCAAGATATTTTCATGGAATATTATCAAAATTTTCCAACATCAAAAAACCCCAATTTTAATCATGATTCAACCATAGTTCATTCAAAATCAAACTTAAATCAAAATTCATCAAAACCCAAATCAAGAACCATATCACCAAGAGAAAATCCGAAATCAAAAGTAGATTATCCGAAATCAAAAGTAGATTTTTCGGAAATCTTACCTTAGTCCTTCCTTTTGTGAAGAAAAACTTCTTGAAAATCTTTAAACTCAAATCCAAGTCCATGATTCCTTTGTTTTTTGGTTTACTTGTGCAAAGAGAGCTAAGATTTCCTCTTATTTTTCTAGAGAGAGAGAGATAGGGTAATGAGTTTGAGAGGGAGAAGAAGAGAGAGAGAGATAGTCGAGTGAAGGACAGAGTGAGACGAGAGAAATGAGAGAGAGAGTGAGAGAGTGATTCGGTGAGGGAGAGAAAGAAAAGGGAAAAAAAGTGAGAAATAAAGAGAGAAAGAAAAAGGTAAAGATAGACATCATAAGATATTTTGAAGAATAGGTAGAAATGAGTTTCCACACATTTCTGGGGTGGAATTATAAATACTGAAAATAGTTAAAATTCTTTGGAAATATTTAAAACTTGGAAATGAGAAAATATTTAAGAAACATGATTAATAAAGAAAAATTAAATTAGGAACACTAATAAATCACAATTAACATAATTAAGCATGTTTCATTCTTCATGTTATTACAGCTGCAGTTAGGGCTGGCAATTCGTGTTAACGTGTCGTGTTCAGACCGACACGATTATGGCACGACACGATTAATAAACATGTCAGAAATCCAAACACGAACACAGAACGCTAATAACACGGTTAACATGACATGACACCCAAATACGGTTACTAGACGGACCGTGATGAATCGACACAAAAAAACACGTTTATGACCCGTTTATGACCTAATTAGCAAAAATAGCAAAATTTTATATTGTATTCAAATATAATATTAATTGATTACTTAATATCACTTGTAGTTAAAATCTGGCGACTATATAACAAGAAAAACATAAATTCTCTAATTTTTCCCAATAGCCAACACACATAAAAATATCCGAATGTCAAACACACACGCATATATATATATATATATATACATGATACTACTATATTATCATATATATATATATATATATATATATGTGTGTGTGTGTTTCAAAACATTAATATTTGAATGTTTAAGTGCATAAAACATAAAATAAATATAGTAAAATGTCTTTTTTTAGGTTAAATGCCTAAGTACGCTCTAAAATTTTCAGTCGCTTTAACCTATTCATGAAAAAAAACAATTTATTAATGAAGGAAATTTGTAGCATGGGCATGCCACAATTTATTCGTAAGATAGAAATGTAGAAATCTTTATTGTTATACTGCTATACTGAGTTAAAAAATCAGTGAAGAAAAAAGAAACATAAAAAAAGCCATCCCCAGAAACAAACTAAACTTAAAATATTGTTTTATTGTTAGTTATTTAGTTATTGGCCAAAGACAATTCATAGAATTACTTGTAAAACTTAGTTTATAGATAGGGAAGGGCATTATAATATTATATATGATATACATACTAAACAAGGAATGTCAATATATAAATAAAATTCATGTTACCTTTCATTGCATTTGAGGTGTTGAGGCTGTGAGAATTTTGAGATGAATCAGAAGTGGGCTCATTGATATCTAAAGTAAAAATATCTTCAGTAATTTCATCCACAGCTTCACGATTCGATTTGTTATTTTCTACACATAACAAATGACTTATATGATTAAGATAACATAAGCTAAGATAATAAATAAACAAGAAATAATAAATATACCTTTTTCTCTAAATAGTCAATCCCTAGTACAAACCAATGCCTCAATTAATCCCTAAAAATAATAAATATATTTTTTTAAGAGAAAATATTTTTTTCTTAAAAAAAAAATAAACGGGCGGGCCTTGTCGTGTCGGCTTGATAATGGCCCGTATAACTAAACGGGTTAAACATGTTAAACGAGCTTGCACAAATTCAGTCCATTTATTTTTGTGTTATTCGTATCAGCTCGTTAACGATCCAATTAATAATCGTACAGTTTAAATATATTTATCTCATGTCATTTTTGTATCGTTTCATCGTGCTACTCCAAATGCTGCTAGCTAGTCCAACTTTACTTCTTCTTGAATATCTCATAGATTACGTTGTTAGAGGACGACGTGCGACTTTACATTCCAAAGGTTGAAAAACATTTTATGGTTTGAGACGTTCTTCACGCACATATTTTACATTGAATTGTCTTGTTATAAATTTTAATTTTACAATTTTGAGAGAAGCTAACATACAACCTCTTCGTCATTATTAAGTTTCAGCATGCAAAAATGCATTCTTGAAATATGATTATTAATACTTCTGGAAAAAGATTAATAATTAATTTAAAAAAATTCACTGTTAGTATAGAAAATAAACATAATTAATTTAAATATGGATTTTCTTGTATGATTAATTTTGGTGAGCCATAGACTTGGATAATTTACGTTATTTATTTTATTTTTGTTATTTTTAGTTTTATTAATTTTAATTCAATTTTGGCCATTTAAATAATCTTTTTAAGTTATTTATTTCGGTACTGAATTAGAATTAATGCAAATCGCAAGGGAACGTACTTTATACTCACTCTTTATTACGTGTTACTTTATCTTGCCCTTGCAATTTTCACGAACACTAGTCTAATACACTTGCTTCTTCTTTAATATTTCTTGAGAGAACGATGTCTTTAAATCTAAATGCGCACATAAAAGGATCGAGAAATGGTATGAAAAGTCTAAAGTACATTTCAAGGCTAGAAACGTTCTTCTTTAATTTTTAATTCAATTCGAATTTTACAATTTTGAGAGATATGACAGCTACAACCTCTTCGTCACACCCTGCATCACTCACTAGCTTCTTTTGATAACACGTATCAAGTTTTTTCCCTTAGAAATTTGACCTTAACATCAGATTTCTTTATAACATATGTGTATCATAAATTTCGTATCGTGCAACATTACATACGATATTATTGTAGTAAAAGAATAACTGATATTAACTGTGACAAATAAGTGGGTTTAAAATTAATTGTAGTAAATATAGCAGGTTTTGTGCTTTATTAAAAAAACCAAAAAAAAAAAAAAAAAAAAAAGTTAGAAATTATAGCAAAATGGTCTTTATTAGAAACGTATAAATTTTCTTTAAAAAAATGGTAACAACGACGGCGGGGTACAGATTAGTGTGCAAACTTAAATAAACAAATAATATCTGTCGCATCACTAATTTAACAAGCAATTGTCAAAAGAGGGCCAATGAAGGCATCGTTGCATCATTTCTCTTAGAATTTTCATCTAGACGTGGTGTAATTGGTAACCACCTCATAAATTGTATTTCTTTTTCTATTTCTCATCTTTGCCGCTATTATTGACGTTGCTAGTTTCTTTTATATGATAGTATCGACTATTAGGGCGTGTTTGAAATTGATGTTATTTTTATTTTTTATGTTTTTTAGAAAAATAAAAATAAAAATATTTATAAAACGGTGTTTTACGTAATAAAGATAAAAAATAAAAATAAAAATAAAAATAATTTTTTAATTTAGTATAAAATAAAAGAGAAATGAAAAAAAAATCATTTTTCATTTTTTATTTTCGTTTTCTTCTCTCTCGAGTCAAGAGAAAGAGAGAAAAATATTAATTGATTTTTTTTACACTGAAAATAATCTCTTAATAAAATTACCAAACGCATTTTTAAAAATAATTTCTGTCTGAGATTAAAAACGTTTTCATTTTCATTTTCATACAAAAAATAAAATTGTTTTAGAACGAGTTTTAAACGTGTCCTATATATTCACATGTCTAACTATCGACTACTATATATTCACATGTCTAACTGGCCTACTAACATACGCACAAGACTCAAAGGTCTCTCTAACATTCAATATATTAACCACCTTGAACCATAATAATTGTTGTATTGGAGGTAAAAAAAAAAAACAGAATGGCTGAGGCAGGTAGTAGTATTGGTAGCAGGAGCCAAAGATGGTCCCTTGAAGGAATGACCGCTCTTGTCACTGGCGGAACCAAAGGAATAGGGTCACTGTTCTCTTGTTGTTATTCCTTGTTTATATATGTTGAAGATCACATATTGATTCTTACTTCTTAAAAAAAAAAATTAAAAAAATTAAAAAAATTAAAAAAATAAAAACTTGGTTTATATATATGGACTGTACTTACGTATTTAATAATATATAATTTATATAGTTTGCACAGTACTATATGTTACTATAGCTATTTAATTATTATGCTTATTTTCAGGTACGCTATTGTGGAGGAATTGGCAGGATTTGGGGCGACTGTATACACATGCTCAAGAAATAAAGTCCAACTTCATGAGTGCTTAGTTGAGTGGCAGAGGAAAAAATTCCGAGTGTGTGGTTCTGTTTGCGATGTGGCGTCCGAAGCAGATCGAAAAGAGCTGGCCAACAAAGTCTCGTCGCTCTTCAATGGAAAGCTTAACATCCTCGTAAAACCAGTTCCAAACCATTGTCTTCATTAAACATATCTAGTTTAATTACCCGGCAACTAATCCATAGTTTATAGCCCCAAACCTAAAAACTAGGTCTTATTATGAGTTTAAAAAACTAGGTCTTATTATTAAGTTGCATACTTATACACATTAGTATTTCAAAACACATGCAATTGAGATGCTAATTAAAAAAAAAAAAAAAGAACAGTGTAGAGATAATTTAGAAGGGAAAAAAAAAGGAACTTGTAGGAAATATTGGCAGGAGATTATGGCATGTGTTCTTATGAATGCACGTTTTAAACTAAAAACTTGATTTCACTTCTATTATTTCGGTTCTAGGTGAACAATGTGGGGACCACCATACCGAAATCAGCCATAGAGCACAATGCTGAAGATTTCTCATTTCTAATAAAAACAAACCTTGAATCTGCTTACCATATGTGCCAACTTTCTCATCCTCTTCTGAAAGCTTCAGGAGAAGCTAGTATTGTTTTTATCTCCTCCATTGCGAGTGTAATATCATTACCTGTCGGAACCATGTATGCCGTTACTAAAGGTAAATTTATTTGTATAGCTATTTATCCATATATTTATTGCTTGGTTTATTATAACTCAAATTTGATTGAAAAGCTCATTTTTGGTAAATATTATCTATTTATTATTTGCAGCTGAGATGAACCAATTGACAAAAAATCTTGCCTGCGAATGGGCGCAAGACAATATAAGAAGCAATTGTGTTTTGCCTTCGGTTACTAGAACCCCTCTAGCTGAACCTGTAACATTTCTTGTCCTTATGCTTCTCAATAAGTTGATATTAATTATCATATATGCATTGCTATTCAATCTATTTCAGTTTCTTATTCAAGAAGATTTACTTTATTTCTTTACTTATAAAAATACACATAAAAATAAATAAATAAATATACGTACCAAACAAGTATTGCATTTGCATGTAAGGTAAATTTGCAATTGTTGCTCTCCTTAATTTGTTAAGTTGCGGAGCTTAATAAAAGGCAGTTTAACGATTTCACACTTATAAAACTTGTCCTAGTTTTCACCACAAAAGGGGGGGGGGAATTTTTTATGTTAGGTAGAGAAGCACAGAAAAGTATAAAATTTTTTTACGTGTGCGATTTTTCTCATAGTAAACTTCTTCTTGATCATAATAAAAAACTGTAACAGTTAAAAAAAGATGTAGTCTTATATTAAGACGAACCGTTATAAATTTTATGTATCGATTTATTTTTTCTTTATTTTATTGCTCTTGATTATGTAGAATTAAAGCGTCTCATTCTTAACAAAATTTGATATGCAGTTTTTTAGTGATGAAAGCTTTTTAAAGCCTGCCATTAGTCGAATGCCCATTGGACGCGTGGCAGAGCCGAATGAAGTGTCTTCATTGGTGGCATTTCTATGCCTACCAGCAGCTTCATATATAAGTGGCCAGGCTATTTGTGTTGACGGAGGCTTTACAGTGAATGCCTTGTTCTCTTACCATGCATGATGCACAAGGGATTATGGCCCAAAACCCGATCTACGCGATTATATTTCATCTTCTTATAGTTTGGCACGTGTTATATGTTGTACTGTAATAATGTTCTACTTGTATTTTCTTTTTAAATGGGAGTAATAGGCTTTATATTTTGTATTTGTGTGTATTGGACATTTTTCGCCTCGAATAATGTGCTACATATATATGTTGTATTCTGCAGTAATTGCCATATATGTGTGATGTTGACGTTTGATACAGTGATATATTGTGGGCCAAAAAAAAAATTTAGGAAAAGACACGTGAGTTTTAACGCTCCATTCCTTTCGTAATTTAAATTACAATTCACTTTTTTTTATAACTCAAACTTTTTAATATATAATTTATTTTCTTATAAAAATTTAAATTTAATTTTTTTACTTTAATATTTTTTTCATAAATCTTTAAGTTTAATTTTTTAGTTACACTATTTTTTCTTACGTAAATTCATTTTTCAACTCAAATTCTTAACTCAAAAGCCGTGAAACAAACAATATTAGGAGATAAAAATAAAAACATGTTCATTTTACCGATTCAAATTTTATTATAATGAAAAAATTTTAAAAAACAATCATATTTAATTTTTTTTATTATAATAAAAAAATTTATATAAAATCATATTTTAATTTAAATTAGTGAATTAAACAAGTCTTTAAAAGTGTACGGTGAAAACTCCTCAATAGTCGAAGTGATATTGATACACTTGTCCACAGGTAATCATTTTCCTTTCCAATTTCGTGCACGGGGGAAGGAAGGCTTGTGGGAGTTTCCCTTTTGACATTGATGTAACGTTAAGACACTTGCATCCATATGGTATTTTAACCAAAACCTAAAATTTATCAGGCTAGTATTTGTAAGTTCTGTTTATTTTACTGATTTAAATTTAAAATTTAAATTTTATTATAATAAAAAATTTTCATATAAAATTATATTTTAATTTAAATTAAAATTTTAAATTAATAAACTAAACGACTTTTAGATTGAGTATCAGATAAAAATGGCTCAGACAGATAACGAGAACAGAGGCAGCCACAGATGGTCTCTTGATATTGTATTGTGCAGTAAATAGTGTGATGGTTTTTCTTTTTTACCGCTCACAATGTGTGACATTGACGTTTGATACAGTGATATATTGTAGGCAAAAAAAATTTTAGGAAAAGATTACGTGAGTTTCAAGGCCCCGTTCTTTTCACGATTTAAATTAAAAAGTACTTTTTTTTACAATTTAAATTTTTTAATATATAATTTATTTTTATACAAATTTAAATTTAATTTTTTTATTATAATATTTTTTCTCATAAATCTTTAAATTTAATTTTTTTGCTACACTATTTTTCTTCACGTAAATTCACTTTTCAACTTAAATTTTTAACTCAGAAGCCGTGAAACAAACAATGTTGAGGGATAAAAATAAATGCATATTTATTTTACCGATTTGAGTTTAAAATATAATTTTTATTATAGTAAAAAATTCTCAAAAATAATTATATATAATTTTTTTATTATAATAAAAAAATTTTACATGGACTAAAAATAAGCGAATGAAACGAGTGAAGGTGAAAACTCCTGAATAGTCAATTGGCACACTTGTCCACACGTAACCATTTTCCTTTCCAATTTCGTGCACGGCGAAGGAAGGCTTGTCACTTGTGGGAGTTTCCCTTTTGACACTGATGTAATGTAACGTTAAGCCACTTGCATCCATTTGGTATTTTAACCAAAACCCAAAATTTATCAGGCGAGTCGGACTCATTTATTTCACCTATTTCAGTTTACAATTTGAGTTTTATTATAGTGTAAAACTCTAAAAAATAATTATATCTAATTTTTTTACTGTGATAAAAAATTTTCTCATAAAATTACATATCAATTCAAATTAAAAATTCGAATCAGCGAATTAAACGGACCGTAAATTGAGTATCATATAAGAATAGCTCAGACAAATAATGAGAATAGAGGCAGCCATAGATGGTCTCTTGATGGTATGACTGCTCTGGTGACCGGTGGCACCAAAGGAATTATTGGGTCAGGATCTTATCTTTTCCTCCTTCTTTCTTTAATTGTTTTTTATAGATCGATGTTACGTCTAATGTTCTAGATAATGTTGAAACACTATCTAGAACACTACCATCTTTCTTACTATTCAGATTAATTACTAAGAAAAGACAGTAATGCAGAAAGTAAAATAAATACACACGATATGTTATCACAGTTCGGTGCGTACACATACTCTGCGGGGCCACGCCCAGACAATTTCATTATACTTCAAGAATTACAACACTGACGGACTTATTCACTCAAGGAATCCCTCCTAGACTATGACACCGCTGTGACGAAATCGCACAATGACTCCGTTTAGTGTGTACCACACGTCTTCACATTCAACTCATGAACTCCCTTCAGTCGTTCATACTTTCATCACTGAACAGGGCACATAACTTTTCAATAAGTTCTATCTTCTCTCAACAGCACACCCTCTGGAAATTGCTGCACCTTCAAAAGCGTCACACTATTTCCTGAACTGAAGCCTTTTATCTCCACTTTCAAATGGCTCACAGAATCTTGTTCAAATACAAATCTCTTATCTTATTCTTGTAACGCCCTCTAGAATTAAACATATTTAATTATGTTAATTGTGTATATTAGTGTGCCTAAAATTGATTTTTTTCTGATTAATCTTGTGATTAAAGATTAAGTTTTCCAGGTATTTTAAGGAGTTATAAATTACTTTCAGTTTTTCAATTTTCACCTCAAAAGTTTTTAAAAATACACTTAATTTTAATGTATTTTTATTTATTTATTTATTTCTTTTTCCTATTTCTTTTTTTTCTTTCTTTTTCTTTCTTTTCTTTTTCTTTTTTCCCCTTCCTTTTTCCTCCCGTGGCTGCCCAGACACAGCCCAGCCCCCCGCTCTCTCTTTCTTTTTCTTTTTCTTCTTCCTTCTCTGGTTCCTCTCACGCCGCCCATCTCCCTCTCTTTCTTCCTTCACGCCGGCCACTTTCTCTGGGATCTCTCTCCCGCCGGTTGCCTCTCTCTCTCTCTTCCTTTCCGGCAGTTTCGCCCTCCCTTTGTTCTCTCTCTTGGCTAGCTGGCCGAGAGCCTCAGAAAAAAAAAATGAACGAAAATGGGAGAAACTGAGGGAGACAAAGCTCCATCAACTGATTTAAGGTAAAACCCTTTGAAACCCACTCTTTGATTCAAATTTTAAGCTTGAGAAAGTTTGATTTTGGTTAGATTTGAATAATTTTGAGTTAGGGTTTAGATTTGAACAATTGTTGTTGAAATTGATTGAAATTTAGGGGTTTTCAGTTATTAGACTTGTTTAGTTGATTGGAAACTGATTTTGATGGATTCTGGAGAATTATTTTGAAATTGAACTTGATTTGCAGGTTTGGTATTTTTCCTATTTATGTTGGCATGCTGCCGAAATTTCTTTAAAAAGTTGTTTTTAAGCTGAAATTAAATAGGAAACTAAACTCATGGATTGGATTTCAATCTTTAAAGACCCCTCAAACTGATTATAAAATCGTTTGTGAAATTGGATTTGAGTCAATGCACACTAATAAGAAACAATTAAACATAATTGAGCTTAATTCGTTTTAGGAATGAGAAATATTTCCTAAGATATTGCTTTTATGATAAAGCTAGTGGAGAAGGTCAAGTATTAAAGCTTTAAGGAAAGCGGAGGCTAGGAGAACGGAAGGCTAGCCTAGGTTTGACATCCGAGAGGTAGGATATTCTTGTCCATATCCTTGTTAGCCTCATTTTAAATGGTTTTAGCCAATGAAAATGTTTTAGAACAAAACATGTTTAAAGAAAATGATTTCAAAGGAATAGCA
Organism: Morus notabilis; assembly: GCF_000414095.1. Classification (NCBI taxonomy): domain Eukaryota; kingdom Viridiplantae; phylum Streptophyta; class Magnoliopsida; order Rosales; family Moraceae; genus Morus; species Morus notabilis. Next base: position 931,298 of record NW_010365505.1, read on the forward strand.
TGAGAATGCTATTAAGTTTTCTAATGATTTTGGAAATGAGATTTTAAAGAGTATCATTTCTTAAAATGAAATACTTTAAGGAATGATACAACGCATGGTGGCCTCAGAGATCGGGATGTGGGAATCACATCCTTGAGGGCAGGTCCCGAAACCCGTACGGATCCACTTCTTGCTCAGTGGAATTATGGCTCTACACTTTTCACTAGACAGACATTTTACCGCTCCTTGTTCAGTGGTATGATGAGCTACACACTTTCATTATACATATATTTTCTACTATGTGAGTATTTCCTTTTCTAAAAAGGATGATCGGTTCTGGGTATATGTCTTCAGACCGCGAGTACCTTTATTTAAAATGTTTTTATAAAAAGTATATCCTACTGTGCATTCCGCTCACTTTTATTATGTTTTCAATGTTTCAAACCCCTCCTCCAGAGTTAGCGGTTTAGATTTGCAGCGTGACAAGTGGATGCCAATGGATTGAAAGTGCAAAATTCGAAGCGGTACGTTTATTTCGGATTTACAGTTTTAAATTCTGAGATGTACTGTATTTTTATATGTAAAGTGTATTGGTCGACATTGTCCCTGAGTTGTATTATTTTTCTTGGACTTAATGGACTATTCTAAATATTATTTGTGAAATAAAGTCTCCGGAGCAAACTATATTGATATTTATGTAATTATTTTGTGATTTGGTTAAACAGTCTAATTTAATTAAGTTAAATTTTAAAATAATCACGGCCCTATCCTTGGGGTCGTGACAATTCTCCACGATTATCTCCGATGTGTTCTGCATAATCTTCTTTTAAATTTGAATTCCAAATCCTCCGGATTATCTTTCCTGATTTCTAAATCCGAACTTCCTTAGAAAATTAGATCAGGTACAAATTCAAATAAAGGATCGAGATCTTCACGTGCTTGGCTTTATCTTCTCCTTATCTGTTAGCAACAACTAATCTGCACAATGCACCAACTCCACTGTAGCAATCCGGAATACCATGATGATTTCTAGTTACTATTTTCTGGACCTTTACTTACAAAAAAAAACTTAGTTTGCCAAACAGCCAACAAACACAATAACCTAACAGTTTTCTTTCTTTTTTTTTTTTCTATTTAATACTCTTTGGAGTTATAAGTTATAAGGTTATATTGGATCCATTGTTTGTGCTTAGATATGCCATAGTGGAGGAATTGGGTGGACTGGGGGCAAAAGGACACACATGTTCTAGGAACGAAACTGAGTTGAGTGGATGCTTAAATCAAGGGGAGAGAAAGGGCTTTAAAGTCACTGGTTCAGTCTGTGATGTGTTGAGCCAAGCAGAGAGTTGAAAGCTAATAAACAAGGTCCCCTCACTATTTAATGGTCCCCTCTCGACATCCTTGTAATTCTTCATTTAATTTTACCTGAGTTTTGCTTAATTCTTTCTGTCTTGAGATATATGTTATGCTTATTAAATAATGATAATCAGAAAATGGCTTGATAATATATTTATACTGTGGAGAATGACTGTACAACTTTTATATACACGTTTAAATTTGAAGCTAATACTTATTTAATAGCGTAAATACGAAGGATAAGCTAAACTAAATAATAAGATGAATACAAACGAGTTATATTTAATAACATATATTATTATCCTTATCAAAAGGATCCTAGAATGAGAGCATCACGTTTATTTGAAAGTTATGACTTTCCGTAAAGGCTTTATAAATTTTAGCTAAAAGAACAAATTAAGGCATCCGCAGCGGCTTATGAATTGCCGAAACAGATAAATTAAATTAACACGTGGAAATCGGCACCCGATTTTCTAAGCTATATATCTACTAATCCTTTGTCTTGGTCTAGATAAACAATGTAGGAACCACCGAACGTAAACCAACGGTCGATTACACACCCGAAGATATGTCATTCCTGATGGGTACCAATTTTGATTATGCTTACTCTTGAGATTTATTTTTCGAATTCTGTATTGATTCTAATCGTTTTATGATTGACATTATTTTGAAAATGATTGGCTGGTTAATTGTGTTTAAGAATAGATGTGCAGCTGGCAAGCTCTTTATGGAAAGTTTTTGTAAGAATCTGGAAACTTAATTCAGTTTCTTTTTTGAAAAGTCAACTATTGATCCTAAGATGGTAAATTGTTAATTGGTGATTTGATTAATACTTGATGAAGATTTCGTAGCTGGATGATATTCCTCTGTCTCCTAAGAATGTGTTCAGGTTCATATATCAGTTTCGGGAAGGTTTGAGAATTATAGCAGATTGATTCGGACTGATTTTGAGAAAGTCGACCTTGACACCTATGTTGCAGTTATTGTTGCAACAAGGATCTGCAACAGATTTGGTTCAGCAAATTAATTGAAGAAGTCGTCAAGATATTAACTTTCTGCCTATTTATTCAAAGAGTCTCAGTTGATTGTACACCTTTTGATTAGTTTTGCTAGGTTGTGAGAGAGGTGAGCACTTGTATTCAAGAGAGATGATTTGAGTATTTTTCGAGAGAAAAACTTAGTTAGAGGGATTCCAATGTTAAAAAGTCGAGGGGATCTTGCTGCTCAAGTCCATTGGGAAATTGTAAGTTCATAGGCGTCTTCTTAGAGAGGGAGTCTCGGGTAGATTAAGTTCAATTGAAATGTAAAAGAGTTCTTAGTGGATTGTTCATCATGTGGGCGTGGCCCCGCGGAGTAGGTTGTTACCGAACCGCGATACCATTTCTCTCATGTTCTTTTATTTTACCTTTATGCATTATTTATATTGTCTTATAAGGTATTAAAAGACTGAAATCGGTACCAACAATTGGTATTAGAGAGGGTCACTGACGTGTATTTCGGTGAGGTCCCGGTATACTGGTTGATTTTACAGGAATGGATGTCATAAGAAAAGGAGAATTTGTGAACAAACCACCGTTTCTGGAAGGTGTCAATTACCCCTATTGGTTCTTCGAACTGCACATGAAGGTACGGATGCTGTGAAGTCTTCAAAACTTCAAATCCTCACAACCCGTTTTGAGCGCTTGCGTATGGAGGAAGATGAGTGTATTACCGATTTCAACTCAAAGCTCTGTGATATTGCTAACGAAGCCTTCACCCTTAGAGAAAAATATTCTGACGGCAAATTGGTGAAAAAGACCTTGAGATCACTTCCAGCACGTTTCGCTTACAAAGTGACAGCCATCAAAGAAGCAAAAAAAAAGTGGAGAAGATGAGACTTGATGAACTCATAGGTAATCTTCAAACCTTTGAGATGAACTTTAAGGATAAAAAGAAAAGTAAAGGAATTGCTCTTCAAGCAGATTATGATGATATGTCCACCAAAGATGAGACCAACGAAGATGAGGACTTAAGTGAGTCTCTTACTTTACTTACCAAAAAATTCAACAAAGCATCAGAGAAAGCTTGCTGAGACCAGACTCAAATTGGAGCAGACCAGAAGAATTTAAGGATGCTAAACTTGGGCACAACAAAATTGGAACACTTACTCTCACAACAAAAAACTTGTGGTGATCATTCAGGCCTTGGCTACAAGGGTCAAGAATTTCTGGGAAGACTCTCTTTGTGAAAGGAGCCACCAGTACTATGATGCAGTCCTTTAAGAAAGCTCGGGTAAGATCAGACAAGAAGTTTGTTGCAAAACCTATTGTAACAAGACAAGCAACAGACAAGTTTGTTCCTATCTGTCACTATTGTAATTTGCCTAGCCACATTAGACCTAGATGTTACAAATACTTGAATGCTTTAAAAAGAGGTATGATCATTAATCCACCAAGTTCCGCATTCACAAGAAGGACACCTAAAGCAAAGATTGATGTGCAAAATAAATTTCCTAGACATGTGTGGGTAAGAAAATCTGATTTAAGGTGTCATGGGGCTTATACTTCTTTTAAAACATGTTCTACTAACTCTGAGTATTGTGGTAATGATCACTTTAAGCTTTTGATAGGTGATAAAAGCAATATGCATGGGAAAATACCATATTTAGGGGGAGTAAGACTCGTGGAGGATTCAGGGGGAGTGATTTGTAGAAATCAATGAATTGGAACGTGATCTGCAGGAAAGTGTTGCACAAAGTGTTCCATCAGGTGTTGCAACACTTTCTGCAACAACAGTTTCTAGAACTCGTTGGCTTATTTTTGTCAAAAAGGGAGAGTAGGTAGCCTATGATGTTTTAGTTCATGCGGAGTTTTTCTTGGAGACAATTTGCTTCTGACTTTACAAAAGTTATTTTATTTCAGTTTCCATTTTTAGTTTTGCCAAAACAATGCCAAAGGGGGAGATTGTTGGGATTTGTTTCCCAAATTCTGTATTGATTCTAATCGTTTTATGATTGGCATTATTTTGGAAATGATTGATTGGCTGATTGTGTTTGAGAATAGATGTGCAGCTGGCAAGCTCTTTATGGAAGGTTTCTATAAGAATCTGGAAACTTAATTCAGTTTTTTTTTTTTAAAAGTCAACTTGATCCTAAGATGGTAAATTGTTAATTGGTGATTTGATTGATATTTGATGGAGATTTCGTAGCTGGATGATCTTCCTCTGTCTCCTAAGAACGTGTCCAAGTTCATATATCAGTTTCGGGAAGGTTTCAGAATTATAGCATATTGATTCGGACTGGTTTTGAGAAAGTCGACCTTGACAACTATGTTTCAGTTATTGTTGCAACAAGGATCTGCAACAGATTTGGTTCAGCGAATTAATTGAAGAAGTCGTCAAGCTGTTAAATTTTTGCCTATTTAGTCAAAGAGTCTCTCGGTTGATTGTACACCTTTTGATTAGTTTTGCTGGGTTGTGAGATAGGTGAGCACTTGTATTCAAGAGAGATTATTTAAGTGTTTTTCGAGAGAAAAACTTAGTTGGAGGGATTCCAATGTTAAAAAGTCGAGGGGATCTCGCTGTTCAAGTCCATTGGGAAATTACAAGTTCATAGGCGTCTTCTTAGAGAGGGAGTCTCAAGTAGATTAAGTTCAATTGAATTGTAAAAGAGTTCTTAGTGGATTGTTCATCATGTGGGCGTGGCCCCGCGGAATAAGTTGTTACCGAACCGCAATACAATTTCTCTCTCTCGTGTTCTTTTATTTTACGTTTCTACATTATTTATAGTCTTATAAAATATTAAAAGACTCAAATTAGTACCAATACTTGCAACATTTACCGACTTGCTGTATTGTGCAGCTAAAGGTAACTAACTCTTTACATAAAGAATTTGACTGTCATTATTGAGAGCAATAAAATCGCAGAGATAAATCAAACAAACAAGAACACATATAATATTTAGTGGTTCCCATTAATGTGAGGGTTAAGTGTAATAATTCACTACGATGAAAAAGGCTATAAGAGAAATCTCACACCTCCCCAATCTCTGCATAAGGAGGATAATTAAGCTCCACAACTTAATACTTACATTATATTACGCCGAATGGTTTTTGAAGCTTTCTTCTCTCTTATTATTATTATTATTATTTTCCTCCGGCCTCTTTGTTGATAATTTTTTTCTACAGGACCAATTAACCAATTGGCAGAAAACTTGGCATGCGTGTGGGCGAAGGATAATACAAGAACTAACTCTGTGGCACCTTGGTTTATCAGAACGCCCCTCATTGACCCTGCAAGAAACATTATTGGTGTCACACATCACAATTCACAATGAAGTGAGTCCTGAATATTTAGAGTCTAAGACTTCTATTTGTTCTACGAATTCGAGTTTTTAATTTAAGTTGATATTTGATATTTTTTTAAAGTTTTTAACTGTAATAAAAAAAATTAAATGTGACGTTTACTGAGAGATTTTAACTATAAAAATTAAAAATTAAAAACTCAAATCGGTAAAGTGACTGTAGAAACATAAAACCGGCAACATAATTTTAACAGTATCATAAAAAGGAAGAACAACACTAGGCTAATGAATGACGAACACGTAAGGACAAAGAAAAAAAGGAACGACAAAAATATTATAAGCAAGTGCAACAACTTAGGGATCAACTTTAACAATGACAGAAACATAAATCCTACAAAACATTAAAAAAAACGACATTCTAAGGACGAACGAAAGAAAAGTAAAATGGCGACAACGTAAACAACAATGGCATACACAGGAAAACGAATGAGAAGGGAAAAACAACAACGGAAGCGGAACAAAATTGAAGAAGGATTAAGGTCCATTAATTATGATCCAGTTATAAGGTGCAATTCACAGGAGAAAATACCGTGCATATTCAAAGGCAATGAATTACTCAAAAAAATATAACAATACGAGAATTTATAACATAAAATCCAATTTACCAAACGCACGTTTGATAGGCAGTGACGGAACTAACCATTCATTTTAATAGGAGTGTACATTAAACTTTTTTTTAAAGACATATAAAAAAATATATTTATTTTAATGGGGTATATATTATTTCAGTAGGAATTTAAATATAAAATTTTAAAATTTTTAAAGGTAATATTTCTTTTAAAAAAAATTTGAGTGGGGCCACCCCACTCAGCCTCATCCTCATCCTCATGCAGTTCCGCTGTTGTTTGTAGGAGTAAGAGATCGAACCTCTAGTTAGTGAAAAAATAAAGGCAAAATACTAAAAATAAAACAAAAACAAACAAACAAATAAACAAATGATTATGAAAGAAGATCAAATTGTAAGAAGAGTTGGAGCACTGCAGGATAAATAATTGGTCAATGTGAAGGTGCGGTTGAAAGAAAATAGATATTATTGAAGTTCAAGTTCTTTTATGAGCAATAAACTATGATATGGTAACAATACTTAGCATATCACAACCGACAAAGAAAAAAGTTAACCATTAATCAATTATTTAAGAGATCGAATTTCTAATTAGACAGAAACATGAGAATTAAACATGAGTTTCCTACCAACTTTCAAGGATTAAAAAAAAAAAAAAAAAAAAAAAAAACACGAGTATCCCACCAAACACTTGCTTTTTTTTTTTTTTTTTTTGGGCTCATATTGTTGCGGTTCTAAAATAGTAAGTACTTAAAAACGTGGTTACCCAAGTGTTGAGCTGCTTGCCAATCAGCTCGAAGCATGTAACATGCCAATAATGCAAAGAAGCTGAAAAACTCCATTAATATGATTTTAAGAAAAAAAATCCAGTAATTTGGATCAATTGATTAACGAAAAAAGGGATTAGTACAATCAAAATCTCCTTGTTTTATGCTTCTTTAAGATATAAGTTTGCATTTCTAATGCAGACAACGTTAGAGATCCCAAGTTATTCACTAAATTTGGTACTTGCTAGAATTGACAAAATGAGAACTGACCTATTACATCACTTTAGTTAAATATTGGATAAATAGCTTAAAACTATTGTCACCATACTTCTACTAATCATATAAACCTCCTGTTGTGTGGGAAAATGTGACGGACGCGTGGACGAAGTATACCGCGACACGTGGCCTTGACTAATCCCCACCAAGTAAGGAACCCTCGACGCTTACGGACCCCTCCTACTCCGCTGCAAAGGCCCAAGGACGAAGTCCAAGTTAGAGCGACGATCCCTTATGGCGTCGACTGATTGCACCGTCGACACTGAGGGATGAAGATCTCTCGACCGCAGAAAGGGCCACTGAAGAAGGCGGTTGGGCTACGCAGTGCTGACGACGAGGGGAACGTTCTTTAGAGGACGTGACGGGTTACGTGCAGAAATGGAGGAGGTCTGCAGGCATTAATTGTAAGCTGTCAGACCGCTCCCACAGGGGAATGGAAAGCATTACGGAGAAGCACAGAGCCGTAATGGAAGACTAATTGGCTGAGTGAACAGTGCTAATTAGTGGGCTACGTCTAGGCCTACCAAAGAAGAGCACTTGAGTGCTTCTACCTATGAAGGAAACTCCCTAAGCGAAGGAAGCCCAATATAAAAGGAGAAAGACCCCCCGCAAGGAGGGGGTTCGAAAAACTCCAAAGAAGAACAGATTCAATAAGAGCAATTATTGTAAATTGTAATTTTCCCCAAAAAAGAAATACAAGATTACAGTGGATGTAGCTCTGAAGTTTATAGAGTGAGCCACTATAAACTTTCTTGTGTCATTTATCTATGTATGATTTAGTAAATACACGTACACACATATCCAACAACTCCTGATACATTAAACTACACACACTCGGCCAGTAATCCGAAGGGAAACCAAGAGGTAATCCGGTTGGTTTTTTATTGCTGAAATTTGATCGTCAACAATTGGCGACTCCGCTGGGGACCGAAAGCGTTCGACCCCCAACAACATAGTGATAAACCGCCGCCCATCCAGGGAATAGCGGGATGGAAGGAGATCTACGCCCGGTCAGAAACGAAGTTCCACCTCCAGACGCGCCACGGCCGGATCCGATGCAGATGCAGGCCCAACTGACCACTCTAACCGAGCTGGTACGTGGGCTAATGACCGTGGTGGAGCGCTTAGATGGAAGGAACTCCATGCCGCCATTAGAAAATGCCCCGATGCCACAGGGACACGCCATGGCCGGAGATCTGAACCACGGCGATTACCCACTTATCCAAGAGGGAACCGGAGATAGTGAGAATCGCCGGGGCCCTCCTAGGCCTCGGCCTTCCCAATCTCCCGGCAGCCGTTTAGGGGCCGCCGGACTCCGAGCTCCCGAGGACCGGGTACCGAGAGGTCCAGGAAACCCCGAGATACTATCCCAGAATCTAGGTGGAAACCCGCCAGGAGACTCAGGATCAGTACAGGCAGACGGCCAGGCCCGAGGCGGACGCAACGTTCAGAGGGCGGAAGCGTCGAGAGTAGCCGGCTCGGCCATTTCGACAGAGGAAGCACGCGCCATCATGGAACGTATGGCCAACCTGGAGCAAAAACTGACAGGGGACGTGGCGGGCCTAAAAGAGAATATAGGTCGTGTGGCTGAGGTGGTAAACGTCGATATCACGCCCAGCTGCACACATGACCATCCATTTACCGAAGAAATAATGGCTCCCCCTCTCCCCGATAAATACAGGTCACCGTCAATCCCACCATATGATGGGCGAGGAGATCCTGACGACCATCTGGAGATGTACATTGGGCACATGCTCTTACACGGTTACGCCGAGGAGATCATGTGCCGAGCCTTTCGAAACCATTTGACGGATTCTGCCCGGAGGTGGTTCTGAACGCTAAGGCCAAACTCTATCTCGAGCTGGGACGAATTGAAGGAAGTGTTTTCCCTCCAATTCATAGGGGTCAAAAAGTACGTCCCCCCAAAGCAAAATCTGACGACGATATACCAAAAGCCAAACGAGTCACTGAGGGAATGGCTCGCAAGGTATGGGGAAGTTGTCGCCGCCACGATGGATATAACAGATAGAGAGGCCTTGATGGGGGCCTTATCTAGCATGAAGAAAATTACCCCGTTCAAAAGAGAGCTAAACCAAAAACCTCCGTCCAGCTACAGGGAGTTTTTGGCGCGAGCGCAAGGGTACATCAACGCCGAAGAGGCGGACGCAAACGACCCCGAGCACCGGACCAACAAGAATAAAGGAACCGAACAAGGGTCAGCGCCTGCGAAGCAGGATGGGAAGAAGCGTCGAGGTGGAGGAAACGGAGACAAGCAGCCCACCGCGATGACAAACGCTCCGGAAGCCAAGAAGCCGAGGTAAGAGGATACCCGTAAGCCTCGACTGTTCCAAAAGTACGATTCCTACCATGAGTTAACGGTAGGAGTCGAGGAGGTCTTCAACCAGGTCGGCCACGGGAACTTGCTGCGCCGACCGGAAGCAATGAAGTTAGATCCCAGCTGAAGGAACCAGAAGAAATTCTGTAGGTTCCACGGCGATGTCGGCCACCACACCAATGATTGCGCCGACCTCAAGGACGAAATCAAAAGAGTGATCCGCGAGGGAAGGTTACAAGAATTCAGGGCCGAACGAAGACCTCGAAATGACGGCCATGGTGGGCAGAATGACGGTCGATGCAGAGAGGAGAACCAGCGCCTAAAGGATCGCGAACCCGTCGGCATCATACGGACTGTCCTCGGCGGTCCCTATATAGGAGGAGACTTAAAGAGGTCTCAGAAGGACTACGTCCGCGAGGCCAGGGGGGTTTATCAGGAGCGATTCTGGAGTGTCTCCGCTACAAAAACCCCAAGGTACAGCCACACCGACGTGGCCTTTAACGAGGATGACGCTAGTGGGGTTCATTTCCCCCACAACGATGCCTTGGTGGTGGAGGCCATGATAGGAAACCACACCGTGTGCAGAATACTGGTGGACAATGGGAGCTCGGTGGACCTCCTATACTCCGATTACTTGGAGAAAATGGGGATCCAAAAGGAACAATTGGAGAAAACCTCCAGGCCGCTATATGGTTTCACTAGTGACTCCGTCATCCCTCAAGGGACCATCTGGCTACCCATAACCGCCGGAGAGAAACCTCGACAGGCAACCACAATGGCCAATTTCGTGGTCATAAAAGGAAGCTCCCAGTACAACGCGGTAATCGGGAGACCAACCCTTCAAGCATTAAGGGCAATAACCTCCGTCTACCACCAAAAGGTCAAGTTCCCCACCCTAAATGGCGTAGGAAAAATGAAGAGCAACCAGTATGAAGCTATGGTTGCATACTCTGACGCCCTGCGCGGATATGACCAACCAGGAAGACAGGAGACAAGGGTGGTTCACCAGGGCCTTGTCAAGGACATAGACCCCTGAATCCAAGAGGAAGTCACATGGTCTCAACCCGTTGAGCAGTTGGTAGAGATCTAAGTTGGTGAAGGCGAGTCCACAAAAGTGCTAAAAGTGGGCTTAGGCTTAGCCCCATCACTTAAAGTTGAGATCAAAAACTTCCTCATGAAGAACCTAGATGTCTTTGCCTGGAATCATTCTGACATGGAAGGGATCGATGCCGAGGTAATATGTCACTCCTTAAACGTCGACCCCTCATATCCGCCAAAACGACAGAAACGTCGACCGATGAACCCCGAGAGGTATGAGGCGCTGAAAGAAGAGGTCGACAAGCTGATCAATAATGGGTTCATCAGGGAGTCCCATTACCCACGTTGGGTATCAAACCCCATTCTAGTGATCAAGCCCAACGGGAATTGGAGGACATGCGTCAACTTCAGCGATCTCAACAAAGCCTGCCCAAAGGATGGCTTTCCACTCCCTCGCATAGACGAGATGGTCGACGCCACGGCGGGACATGAGATACTAAGCTTTATGGACGCTTACTCCGGATACAACCAGATCCTCATGCATCCAGCCGACGAGGAGCACACATCCTTCATAACCGACAGGGGCCTCTACTGCTACAAGGTGATGCTTTCGGCCTAAAAAATGCAGGGGCTACCTACCAGAGGCTTGTGAATATAATTTTCGCTCAACAGCTCGGCAAAACAATGGAGGTCTATGTCAACGATATGCTAGTAAAAAGTACCAGGGCTAGCCATCACGTTAATCATCTGGGAGAAATGTTTGGTGTGTTAAGAAAATACCACATGAAACTCAATCCCCAAAAATGCGCCTTTGGAGTTGGGTCAGGAAAATTCCTCGGCTTTATGGTCAGCAACCGTGGGATTGAAGCTAACCCCGAGAAAATCAAGGCCATACAGGATATGTGGTCCCATACAAAGCCAAAGGAAGTGCAAAGATTAACAGGATGTGTCACCGTCTTAAATAGGTTCATATCAAAAGCGACCGACAAATGCGTCCCCTTCTTCGACGCTTTGAAAGGAAGCAAGCGCTTTGAATGGACACCCCAATGTGAAGAGGCCTTCCAGAAATTGAAAGAGGATTTGGGCAAGCCCCCAATTTTGTCAAAACCAAACATCGATGAGGACCTTAGCCTATACCTCTCCGTGTCCCAACACGCCGTAAGCTCCATGTTAATAAGAGAATAAGAGAGGGTGCAACTGCCGATCTACTACGTGAGCAAAAGGCTCCTCAACGCCGAGTCAAGACACAGTGAGATGGAGCGCCCAGCCCTCGCCCTGATGGTAGCTTTAAGGAAGCTTCGGCACTATTTCCAGTCTCACACAATACAGGTTCTCACAAACCGCCCACTGAGACAGGCCCTACAAAAGCCTGAAACTTCCGGTCGACTCCTCAAATGGTCGGTAGAATTAAGCCAGTTTGACATAAAATACGTGCCAAGAACTGCGATCAAGGGCCAAGCGCTCGCCGATTTCCTGGCTGAGTTCTCTCATAGGCCAGCTCCCGCCGCATCTGGAGAAGACGAGGTTACAAAATGGAAGCTCTACGTGGATGGGGCGTCGAGTGAAAATGGGTCAGGAGCTGGTGTCCAGTTAATCAGCCCGAAGGCCACAAAATTACCTCGGCGGTCCGATTTAAATTCACGGCATCAAACAATTAGGCGGAATATGAAGCACTAATTGCCGGACTACGGTTAGCCAGCCACCTAAAAATCGAAAGGCTCAGCGTCTTCAGCGATTCTCTATTGGTCGTCGCGCAGGTAAAGGAAGAATACCAAGCGTGTGGCGAGAAGATGGGAGCGTACTTGAGAAAGGTAAAAGAAGAACTCGTTAAGTTCAAAAATTACGAGATACTCCAGATACCACGAACCGAAAATGCAAACGCCGACGCTCTGGCAAAGCGACGCTCTGGCAAAGCTAGCATCTTCTAGAGAATCCGACACACTGGGGGTCGTTCCCATTGAGGAATTGGAGCGACCAACTATAGAAGAAAAGGTTAAGGCATTAATTGTCTGAGTAGGTGAAAGTTGGATGACTCCCCTCATCCAATACCTAATGGATGCACAATTGCCAAACGATAAAGATGAAGCCAGATGGATCAGGTATAAAGCTGCTAGGTACTTATTGTATGATGGCTTGCTCTACCGACGAGGCTACTCAACCCCTCTACAGCGGTGCTTGGATGAGGCCGAAGCACAGAAGGTCCTCCACAAAATCCATGAAGGGATCTGCGGTAACCACACTAGGGGCAATCTTTGGCCCTAAAGGTTTTACGGCAAGGATACTATTGGCCCACGCTCAAAAAGGACGCTTTTCAATACTCCCGACGTTGCGATAAATGCCAAAGGTATGCCACAATTCCTAAAGCGCCCCCAGAACATTTGACGTCCATTCTCAGTCCTTGGCCCTTCGCCAAATGGGGGGTTGACCTGATCGGGCCGTTACATCTTGCACCCGGAGGATTTAAGTTTGCAATCGTTGCAGCGGACTACTACACAAAGTGGGCAGAGGCAAAGGCCCTAACTACAACCACGGAAGCGGCCTGCACCAAATACATGTGGGACCACATCGTATGCAGGTTCGGGGTTCCCCACTCAATAGTATCCGACAACGGAAAGCAGTTCGACAACGCCTCAACACGCAGATTGTGCAATGGCTTAGGCATCCGGAAAGATTTTTTCGCGCCGATCCATCCACAATCAAATGGACAAGTCGAGGCGGTCAATAAGATATTAAAGTATACCTTCAAGAAGAAACTCGACGATCTGAAAGGGAAATAGGCCGAGGAACTTCCCAAGGTTTGTGGGCATACAGAACGACGAGCCGAACTACTACGGGGGAGACACCCTTCTCCATGGCATATGGCGTCGAAGCAGTGCTCCCCATAGAAATCGAAACGCCGACTCTAAGAACCGTCGTCCATAACGATGATGACAACGCGGAAGGCATGAACGGAGAACTCGACTTGTTGGAAGAAAAAAGGCTCGACTCCCAACTGCGTCTCGCCGCCTATCAGCAAAGAACGGCGCGATACTACAACAAGAAAGTTCGACAGAGAAGGTTCATCCCAGGGGACCTAATGTTGAAAAGGGTAACGCAAAGCACGAAACCCAAGAATACTGGTCCACTGGGCCCAACTTGGGAAGGGCCCTACCGCATAAGGGAAATGCTACGTCCCGGCACTTACATTTTGGAGAGCCTCGACGGCAAAAAGATTCAACACCTGTGGAATGCAGAACAACTAAGGCTGTACTACTAATAATGTATGAAATTCTCACATATCTCAATTGTACATTCTTTACAAATTGAATAAATTGACATGTTTGTAGAAGGAAAAGAATTCACCCCTTAATAACATGTCTGCTTAAAAAACCAAGGTTATATTAGACAGACATGGGGGGACAGGGGTCCACGGGTTAATAAAAAAAAAGAGAAGACGACGACCCTAAAGGGTACAATCGACGTCAGATCCTCCAAGGAGGAAAGACAAAGACTTAGCGAAATTCCAAGAAATTTTCTAAGACGACGACCCCAAGGGGTACAATCGACGTCAGATCCTCCAAAGAGGAAAGACAAAGGCTTAGCGAAATTCCAATGAATTTTCTAAGACGACGACCCCAAGGGGTACAATCGACGTCAGATCCTCCAAGGAGGAAAGACAAAGGCTTAGAGAAATTCCAAGGAATTTTCTAAGACGATGACCCCAAGAGGTACACTCGACGTCAGATCTTCCAAAGAGGAAAGGCGAAGACTTAGTAAAATTCTAAGGAGTTCTAAGAAAGCAGCAATTGCAAATCAAGGTATAAATTAAAACTGTTGTCTTTTATATATATATATAAGGAGCAGATAAAACAAAAGATGTCCGAATCAACAATAAAGTTACAAAACAAAATGGAGACATGTACAAATCATTCAGGCCTCGCCGCCAGCCGCCGATTCTTCACCGTCACCAAGCGGAGAAACGTTATCGTCACCAGCAGGGGGAGGAGAGTTATAAAGGAAAATCAAATCCCACTCAGGACGCTCCTTCTTGATCAGGTCGACAATTTGTTGACCCGCAGATTGAAAATCCCTGGTGCGGATGTCACTGAGCTCCTGAGAAGCCTTGAACTCCTCAATAACCTCGGCGCGCCTGACGTCGAAAGCAAATGCAGCTTCTGCCTCAGCTTCCCTCTTCCCTTCAGTTTTCCCCTCAGCAAAACGCCTTTCCGCTTCCCCAGCTGCTTCAGACAATTTTTTGTCAGATAGGTCCGCCCGCTCCTTGAGACTCGCGATCTCATTTTTAACTTTTGTAGTTCTTCTTCCAAACTCTCCAGCTTGGCCAAGGCCACGTCCCTCTTCTCGACGACATCATCTAGCTTCTGTTTGGCGTCGGAAACAAGGGACTAAAGCCTGGCCTCCAGTTCGTCCATCTCATTTTTACGCTCCTCGACCTTGACAAGGTCAAGGAGGTTGAGAATGGAGAGGACCAGGCTCTGAAAAGTTAAAGGTCAGAAAAACGAAAAAAAAAAAAGGAGTCTTACATGGATTTGGAAGGAAATTTATTTTCGCTGACGGTCAACCAAAGAATATTGGGCGGCAGCAACCCAATGTGGCTCGAGAAATGACTCATAAAGAGCCTGAAAGATTAGGGAGAAGCGAGGAGGAAGTTTTAGCATCGCCCCAATCTCGGCATCAGATATATCCGGGAGTTGGAACTTGGGGTCCATAATTTTAGCCCCTGGAATAAGCACGCGCTCTCTCGGCGCCAGCGGAATGTCGATGTCGGGAATAGGGACCGTCGGCGTCCACGTTTCTGCCACCGGTATTTTTTCCCTGCGTCTCTTTTTCCGCACAAGATCCGCCTCCGACCTCGAAGGACCCTTGGTCTTCCTGCTCTTTGGGACATGGGAAGAAGAAGCTTTCTCTTTTCCCTTTGACGGGGGCAGATGGCTCGGGGGGGGCTGTTGGTCTGACAGCGGCTGCTGGCTCGGCCCAGACTGCTGGCTGCCGGGAAGTTGGATCCTCAAAGACGACATTTCTACAGGAAATGACGACGTTAAGATACAGTCAACATTGGAAGAGCCCAAGTCACAATAAATAAGGGCGTCGAAAGTAAAGAATACCTTCATCGTTTAGGTGAAAGTATTGACGGACAACGTCTAAATCGGCGGGGTCTGGAGATCAAGGATTAAACCAGCGTCGCGAAGGTTTTTTTTGGTCAGAAGCGTTTCGATATGGCGAACCTCTGACGAGAAAGCAAAAGCCTTTTCGATCCTCGCCAAGCTGTTCCTAGAGAACTTCGACCGGTCCTGACTGACTATAATGCGAATGGAATGTCAGTAGAAGGACGGGAAAAATCAAAGTCAGATAAAAGAAAGCCAAGAGACTTATCCATGTTCCCAAACGCCGCCTGCACCTGCCTTCGACGGGGCAGGCAGTCGTTGGGATGAAAGTTGAAAGGCCCCCGAATCATGAAAAACATGGGCTTCCACCCATGTGACGACGAGGGAATGCCCAGTATAAGCTTCCCAAATCTGGGCTGGGACCTCCCGTGACCACTCAAAAAATATTTCCCCTCACACTTGGCGACGTGGCATAACTTATACATGAATCGGAACTCATCTACAGGGAGCTCCATGTCGAATTGCTGGTGCCATAAAATCCAGGCCCCAACGAAGCAGTACCAGAAGTTTGGCACCAGCTGGGCGGGGGAAATGCTGTAAAAGTGGCAGTAGTCTTTTACAAAGGGATGAACTGGGAGGGTCATCCCCGCGGTGACAGCTCTAGTATAGACCGGAAGGTATCCGGTCGACGGCATGCTGGTTCTAAAATGCACGTCCGGAAGAAGGTATTCAAACCACCTCCCGTCAATGCACCCTTCCTTCACAGCCCGGATGATATCCTTGTTCCGAACCCTCGACGCCACAACGTCGGCTGTGAAGAAAGGCATATCCGGCTCACCACTCGTGGCAGCCAGAGTGGCATCTACCGTCGAAGCAGCCACCCCATTTACACTGCCCCCCGTGAAGGAGATCCGTTCTACTGCCTCGTCTAAAATCCGCTCAAAGTTGTCAAATTCACTACCAAAGCTATCGCCTGGTGCGTATCTGGCTTCATGTCCAGCCCCGACGTCTTCTATGTCTCTCAGCACGGAGTCGACGCTGGAAAACGAAGAAGACCAGGAGATCTCCACTACAGAGGGGGGGTCTGGGCGGACGACAGGAGAATCCTCTCGACTGAAGGAACTTTGGGCCATTTTTCTGGTGATTAAACAGACAAGAAGCAAAGTTAAAACCCTAACGTCGAGAGGATGAAAGGATGGCTATTCTAAGCAATGACAACTCAAACGCCTCGACTTGGCGCCGACCATTCATATGAGAATGGTAACGGCGAGTGCTCATAGGATTCCAGGTTCCCCAGAACCCAGAAATCGGAAGCGCACAGACAGCAAGGAGACGACATCCAAAGCGAAACAATGAAACGGAGTAAGTCTCCCTAAGTTCTACATTCCGCACATTCTTTAGACATATACACATAGTTCAAACAAAAAGAATAGAAGGAGCCCGTGTCTAAAAATAGTAGACAAAGGACAGAAGGGCTTACCGAAGAAAAAGGATTCCCGGGAAAGTCTGGAGGCAAGAACGGCTGCGCAGTGCGCCTTGAAGAGCAGGGAGCACGAGCCGGAGGTTGGAGAGGAAGGAGTCCGTCGGAGAAGGTGGCAGTCCAACAGGTGCGAAAAGAGTGAAGTTTTGAAAAAAAATGGCTCTCAAGTTTGTAGAGGGTATTTAAAGGGACGGACATCCTCGACCCTGACAGTCAGATGAAAATCTTAAAATCCAATGGCCAGGGAATCCTGCCCGGATCAGACGGTGATAAGATATGGCGGGAAGTAGAGAGGTCGCGATCCAAAGGCCCATATTCGTTCTTTCAAAATAAAGCCATACGTTATCATGAGAAATCAATCGACGCGACAATTGCGTTCCCCAAAGGATATCTGAAGCACCCAGGCCATCATTGCAAACGGAGGCTCGGGATCGATTTCCCACACCTGAAGCACGAAAGGGCAACCGAACCTAAGTCCGAGGCCATCCAAAAGGAGCCCTCGACCTGAGGGGTAGCTGTTGTGTGGGAAAATGTGATGGACGCATGGATGAAGTATACCGCGACACGTGGCCTTGACTAATCCCCACCAAGCAAGGAACCCTCGACGCTTACGACCCCTCCTACTCCACTGCGAATGCCCAAGGACGAAGTCCAAGTTAGGGCGACGATCTCTTATGGCGTCGACTGATTGCACCATCGACATTGAGGGATGAAGTTCTCTCGACCGCAAAAAGGGCCACCGAAGAAGGCGGTTGGGCTAAGCAGTGCTGACAACGAGGGGAACGTTCTTTAGAGGACGTGACGGGTTACGTACAGAAGTGGATGAGGTCTGCAGGCATTAATTGTAAGCTGTCAGACCGCTCCCACAGGGGATAGGAAAGCATTACGGAGAAGCACAGAGCCGTAATGGAAGACTAATTGGCTGAGTGAACAGTGCTAATTAGTGGGCTACGTCTGGGCCTACCAAAGAAGAGCACTTGAGTGCTTCTACCTATGAAGGAAACCCCCTAAGCGAAGGAAGCCCAATATAAAAGGAGGAAGACCCCCAGCAAGGAGGGGGTTCGAAAAACTCCAAAGAAGAACAGATTCAATAAGAGCAATTATTATAAATTGTAATTTTTCCCAAAAAAGAAATACAAGATTATAGTGGATGTAGCTCTGAAGTTTATAGAGTGAACCACTATAAACTTTCTTGTGTCATTTATCTATGTATGATTTAGTAAATACACGTACACACATATCCAACAACTCCTGATACGTTAAACTACACACACCCGGCCGGTAATCTGAAGGGAAACCAAGAGGTAATCCGGTCGGTTTTTTGTTGGCAAAATTTGACCGTCAACACCTCCCATTACAATAAACAAAACAATTTATTCGATCAGAAAACATGGAGGATTTTTTTCAATATATGCTTTCTTTTCGATTGCATATAACTCCACAAGAGAGGCAAAATGGAGCTCCATAAAAAAAAATAATAATAACAATAAATTTTCCGCCATTTCAAAATACCCTCCTTCAATGTAAGCTCTCCCAATTGATACGGTAATGTATTTGTTATCTTTGTTGATCTTCACCCGCTTAAAAATCCTCCATGTCGGACACTTATAGGATAAAGATCTTAGAGAAGGCCATATAAAGACGAGAAACCTAATTAAAGAATCACAAGTAGATATAGATTTATGTGAATCAAACTCATAAAAATTTATAAATTGAGATCTAAGTGGATATATTTAATTGGGTTAATTTCACAAATTGTCTATGAGATTTACACTCAATTTCACTTTAATCTATGACTTTTCAAACGTCATACAGATAGTTCTTGAAGTATTATTTTATTTCAATTTTAGTTTTCCCATCAATTAAGAGTTAAAATTTGATAGAATCTGTGTAAATTAGAGTCTCAAAATTAAAAATAGCAAAAATTTTAGGTCTATGAAAATTAACTTTTAGTTTTTTGTATTATTTTAGTCTCTAAACTTTATTTGTTTTTAATTTTAGTCCATAATTTTCACATATTTCGTCAAATATTTAACACTAAACTAACAGAATAATCGAAATTAAAATAAAATAAAATCTCAAATACCAAATGTGCGACGTTTGAAAAGTTAAGAACTTAAGTGAGATTGAGGTTAAATCTCAAGAACCATTCGTGAGACTGACCATATTTAATTTATTCAATATGAAAACAAAGTAGATTAAAATATATCTCATGGGTGGGATAAGTCCTTTAAAGAAGACTCCCTGTCGGATAGAAGAAGCTCCAAACATTTGTGTTAACGAGATT
The DNA here is from genome assembly GCF_000414095.1 of Morus notabilis. Classification (NCBI taxonomy): domain Eukaryota; kingdom Viridiplantae; phylum Streptophyta; class Magnoliopsida; order Rosales; family Moraceae; genus Morus; species Morus notabilis. The sequence goes on from NW_010365505.1 coordinate 950,819, forward strand.
CTTCTATGAAAACAAGAATAATAATAATTATAATATGGTAAGTAGAAATAAGACAATATTTGCATGAATCTTCTTGGCAAAACTAATTGTAATATGTGGCAAAAGGCTATAGGTAGTGTAGATAAGTAGAAACACATCGATATATTCGTGCAAAGTACATTGAACTAACTACTATCAATAATTTGTCTATCTGGATATAGAGTGGAATTATGAATCTAATGTGGATTAGGAACTTAGGATCCCAAGTTTGCTTTTATAAATCCACTCTATATCCAGATAGACACCAATTTATCATCCCATTATACGAAAAAAGTTGGAAGAATTAAGTAAATAGTAGATGTACAGTAAATAATTTAAAAAAAAAAATAACAAATTTTAAAATTATTTAAAATAAATAGTAATAAATTAAAAATTTATGTGGCTATTTATTACTACAATGTCTAAAAAAAGTTCTGCCTTCATGAACATGTGGCCCATCATTATGGTAGTTAAAATGATACGATCAAGGGTATGATAGCAACCTTTACCCTCCTCCATTCATCATTCATTGTTTTTAACCAAACTAATTTTCCTTTAAAAGGAAAAGAGCAAAAACAGAGAGTGTGATGTATTTTTTGCTACGAGTAGAGGGAGTTTGGTATGAAACTACAACCAACACAAACAACAACAAGATTTACAGATGTTGATTAATTAGAGGATTTAGAATCCAAGCCAAGGATTCTCTTGTAACTCAAGCAACTAAAGTCCAACACTTGGTCTTGGCTGAAGCAGAGAGTCAACACATTTTGTGCTTTTGTAATGCAAAAGCCTTTTGTTAGTTACTATAGCTTGGCTTTCTGATATACAAATGACCTACTAGGCACAAAGAATTTGCTGGAAATTCTTTCTGCTGTTATAGTTTTTGAAGAGAATTCCGCGACAAGATATGAAATCATACCGAAATCTCAATTATCTGATGTAATTTTACGGTTAGAAGTTATATTTCATTAGTAAGAAATTAAAAGTAATGAAACTATGGAAGGGAAGTTGGGGAAAAAGAGAATAAAAGGAAATTGCTGCACCACATTTATCAAACCGGATTTTATCGATAATTTGGTTCACCAACAATGATAATAAATTTACTGTTAATGTGCTGTAGTCATAAGTATTGCTACACGGTAAATAAATTGACGCGAGATCAAACAAGATACACAATTATTAGTCATACAGTAGTAACATAACCTCCCTAAAAGAAAATACACAAATGAAACTGTTCCGCAATAATGAATTGAATTGTATCGTACCATTCAATCTTGGATTCTAATTTCCTGCCGAGTCAATTGTGACGTTCTACCAACTACAGTTGAGATTATTTTTCCAACTTTTTACCTTGCAAAAGTATCCATAATATGCCTAAACCCTGTCGGGAATTGATTAGATAATGTCAATTTTCCCCACCCCAATCCATTACATAAAAGGAACCATAGAAAAAAAAATTTCTCTTAGTTGTTTCCTAACAATCTCCACCTGGCTCCATCATTGCCTTATGTATCCGACTTCTCACCCAACCTCAATTACTCGTTGAATTGCTAGCGTGAGAAACACTAAAAATCCGTTTGTTTTATATATTTAAATTTAAATTATTATTTTTATTATATTATATTTCTCTTACCAAAATTTTATCAAAATAAAAAATTTTAATTTTAATATACTTTCCAAACTAATTTTAATTAATTAAATCACTGAGGACTATGGCTATTTTCATCGTCATTTTTATTTTCTACACGTAAAATGTAAAAATAAAAAGCGTAACATAATATTTGTTACGTATAATAATTACTTTAAAAGAAGCATAACAATAAAAATTAATTACTCATCATACAGTATTATACTTTTTTCAAAATCACTGTTAATGAATGATAGAGTGTAGGACCAGACCAATACTTGGTAAATGAGAAAGACAAAAGCCAATTCAGCTTCAACGATTTAACAGAAGACTTTTCAAACTGTACTTCTTTATTAATGGCACATAAGCTAACTTGACCAAAAGATTCTTCTCGCAAAAAATTACTAATCAAATGAGGCAAGCAATTATAAACGCTTGCTCTACCAAATGCCACCATTTGTCCACTTCACAGTTCGGTATTTTTGTCTAACCGCCAAACTTATCCAACGCAACCGTGCACTCCAACGAATGCATTGAGCAAAGGGAAGTTTTAAATCACATCACACTCTACGAAAAAATAAAAATAACAATAAAAATTAATAGTGGCTATTGAACTAATTAAATTATTATTATTATTATATATGAGCTTACCTGTATTGACTAGTTCTTCTATCATGTAGACATATAACCTTCAGAAATCACAAGATGACGTTTGGTTGGAGAATTTAAATCATGTGATTCGAATTATTTTTAGTTTATGTGAATTTTTTATAAGAAAAAATACTGTAGTGAATCACGAATCATGATTCGAATCAGAAACGAATCCCTCTACCAAACATCCTACAAACCATCCCCTGATTTCAGGTCTACTTGATCGTGACTGAACACAACCATGTGGCACCACATGTATATATATATATATATTTCAAAATATGTTTATCATGTTTACCGTGGGACTAGCTAGTCGAATGATTAAGAAATCCATTATCACGTTGAAAACATATATTTGATAAAACACCGTCAAACGAAATTCTTTCAGATGCCAAAAATATTAAAATGCACTATCTGATCTTGTCAACACATAAACGCCTCTTACATTGCGTGACGACATGAAATTCAAATGGAAGATAGAATTTTCTCTAATTAAATTAATTAAGCGAATTTTTAACATATACCAATGTCCGTCGCCGCATCAGTTTTAATTATTGTAAATAAACGGATACGTCAAAAAATACGGTGAGTTAGGGTCAACAATGAAACGTTAAACAATATGGTGAGTTCGGCTCAACAAATCTTTGTATATATTCTGACATATATCTTCCTAGTCGAAGAGTCTCATTATAATTTTTTCCTTTTCCTATATGAACAGTTATCAAATTTCTGTTGGCCAAAACCAACAAAGAATACATGGTTCAAAACGGAAAATACTTGGATGACGGAGACCGTGAAAGTTAAATCTGATATTGAACGGCAAAACCATGCAAAAAGTGAGGTCGAATACCTTATGTTATAGTGCACATATATACGTTCTTTGTAAAAGTTGAGAATAAAACTATATACGACTGTTAAGTATATCATAATCACTTGTCTTTACACTCATAAAAGCATAGTAGAACGTTAAAATCTGAGTGAAGCAGCTGTACTAATACTGGTGTTTGATACCCCAATTCAGTTCAAAATTCAAAAGCTTCGAAAAAGAAATAGGAAAATCTTTCTACTACTATTTTTTTTTTTTTTTATGCCTGCAGAAAAACATGGTGTGCCGGTGCATGCGTAGCAATGTTTATTATGTCATTTACAGAGTCGCCATATGTTAATCAGATGCGAGCTCTGAAAACTACGCGCCCCCTTTTCATGCGCATGCCACGACCTCCTCAAAACACTTTCCTGTGCTGTACCCCAAAATTTTCTAGCCAACCAAACACAAACTTTCTCTCTCTCTGATAATCTCTCCCTCTCTCACAACGTGTCCTCCTCTTTCGGACACGAATCGCCCGTCCTTCACCTCCCTCACCAGCTCCCTCCGTGCCACCCAGCACTCTCGCCACCACGTGTCCGACATTAAGGCCTCACGACCTGCGAAGGCCGAAATCTCGGCGTGTCGGGTTCCGGGAAAAAGTAAATGGTGGGTGAGGGAGGGTGGTTTTTGCCCTCTGGGTTCGACCAAGAACCACAGGGACGAAGATGGCTTAACTTAACCTAACCAGACTTGGAAAAGCCAAGGGGACGGGGAAAAAAATGATAATTAATAAAAAAATAATAAACATCGTAATTCGTAACCATGGTTGAAAATAGGTGGGTCACGTGGCAGTGACTTTGCCTGCTGTCGACATCACGCTCCTGTTTCTAGTACAAATTGCTTGCCAGCCGGATTTTACACGTGGATGCCTAAATACGGCTTTTGAGCTATTCATCTGTGGCCCACACCCACCGTAACGTCCTTTCTGTGTTCTCCACGTTCTCCTATTTTTTTATGACACGTGTATCTGAATCCAATTGAGTTCATGCATCTTTTTCTCTGATAATTTGTTTTTTTTTAACTTTTATAAGAAATTTCCCTCGTAGGGCTAGTCTAACAGTAGTGTCAACTTTTAATTGTTTTTTTAATGATCAGGTTAAAATCGTAAAAGAGTAGGTAAAATAGAGAATTTTTAATATAAATTTAATCGGTTAAAAATATAAAATTACTAATAATTCATTTAAGATAGTCTTATCAGAGAATATTTTATTAGTATCTTAAATAAAATACATTTCATTCACCGGAAAAAAAAAATCAATTACGTATGTTTAAAATATTTAAATAACTTTTTCTACCCTTTTTTAGTAAAATTATTCTGTATAAAAAATGTGACATGATAATTAATGAATGTAACATTAACATGTAACATAATTTTTAAATGATTAAATTCTTTTGTGTCACTTTTATCTAAAGTTAATGTTACATTTAATGATTATCATAAAGTCAATGTCACTATTAAATTAAAAGGACCTCAAAAAAAAAAAAAAAAAACCGAAGACAAGTCCTATTTAAAAACATGAAAATAAAATAAAAACTAATCAAACAGTATTTTACAATATATTTTGTGATGCAAGACAGGATAAAAAATAGAATCAATAAGAGAAAAAAATCAGAATAATTAATAATAAATCATCAAAGTTTGAATTGGAAACGACAAGCATTATGGTATTTATAAAGATCGAAAAAAACAAAAGAAAAAAAAAACTTATTAAATTTGAAATAGTTTCCAGATAAACATCATCCAATCATAATAGAATTTATTATATTAAACATTAAAACACAATTTTAAAAGTATAATTTTAATTTTTAATGTTTTAACAACAATAAAAACAATTTTTTATTTGTAATGTAAATATTTTTTATAAAACTTTTAATTGTCAAGCAATTAAAACGCAACAGCGGAGCTTGTTCCCACTCAAATTTTTTTTTTTAAAATATTACCTTTAAAAATTTTAAAATTTTACAGTTAAATTTTTATTAACATAATATATACTCTCATTAAAATAAATATATTTTTTTATATGTTTTTATTAAAATAATTTATTAAAAAAATTAATGTATACCTCAACTAAAATAAAATGTTGACTCTATCATGTTATCTTTATGAAATTTTAGAAGTAATTCATCAATATTAGAATTAAGTCGGTTAAAAAAAATAAAGTTTAGAGTCTGTTTAGTTCGTTAATTCGAGTTTTTAATTCGAGTTAAGATGTGATACTTTATGATAACTTTTTATTGTAATAAAAAAATTAAATTTAACTATTTTTGAGAATTTTTTATTATAATAAAACTCGAATTCAGAGCTTAAAAAAGTAAACGCACGACTTGCTCAAGCAGCTCACAATCTTAAGAAATAGGGAGTATCGTATGATATTATACAATCATGTTTGTTGAGAAAAAAGCAAATTTGAATGCACAAGATCATTTTATTGGTCTATAGAATTTCTTCACACTCCATATTCTTTTGCGTGATATTCTATAATTCTAATTCGGTGGAATAAGTTTTTGTTTTTTATAATCAAATTTTAGTAGAATAGTGGTATAAGTTAACCTATGTAATATTACGTACATGCTCAAAAGTTAAAACGTGTTAAGGATGTGGGAGCTATACCGCTCCTTAGATATTCCGTTGGCGTCAACGACGTAGACACATGGGCCCACACGTCAATATCACAAAACTGGTACGTTGTAGCATCTCATTGGACCACAACGCCCAGAAGGAATAAAGTAGGAATTTTTTTTCCGCAATAATATCTGCTTTTGCCTCCAAATCGTGGCTCAATCTGCATACGAGGATGAAGACACGTGGCCGAACAGACTTTAGAAATTAAAAAAATATTTGATTCGTAAATTAAATTAGGTGATTAGAATTATTTTTAATTTATATATATTTTTTATAAAAAAATAATGTAATAAATTATAAATTATAATTTAAATTAAAAAATGAATCTCCTAATTAAATATTCTCTAATAATCTTTCATTTTCTTTTTTTTTTTCCTTTTCTTTCTTTTTTTCTCAAAAATAGCAAAATTTTAAACTCCAAGGAGGACCACATGCGTGTCTGGAAAGGAAGCTTACTCTCCCTTGGTGTTGAAATTCTATTGGGCCACGCACGTCCTTAACCCGAATCAGGAGATACACGTGGTTGTTTTGATCGAAATGGGGATGAGATCAACGGTGGTGATGCGTTCTTTTAGGCAGAAGGGCACTCGGTCACCCACTATAGTACCTGCTCGTCTGCCCGTGACGGGAACGGGTAGCTGCCCGTGGCGACCACGCTAAAGCGAGAGAAAGTGAGTGAGAAAGGGTAAGAGAGAGAGTGTGAGAGGACTGTTGCAGCAGGTTCCTGCGTAAAAAGGCCTCCTTGAAAGTTCTTTAAAGTACTTCCCCCATGGCGCGCGAGCATTCTCTTTCATCATCCCTTCCGTTTGAAGAAGAAGAAGAAAATTTTCAGACGCAGAAGATTCGCGATCGGTTTTGATTGTCCATTCCACAGATTTAACGGAGTGTTCAAAAGCTGATTTAGTAGGTGAGGAACCAGAGGTGATTACGAGGTTTAATTCTTGAGTTTCTAGGGAATTTTCTCATTGTTGTGGAAAAGGAGAGTTTTTAATAATGGCGGAGATTTGCTGTGGAATAGTGAGCGACGGCGAGGCGTCGACGCCTGGCGAGTCGAGCTCGCGAACGGCCAGGCGCCGGCGGATGGAGATTAGGAGGTTCAAGTTCGTCACCGGCGTGGTGCCTCCAGCGGACGCGGAGAGAGGCCAGAAGCGCCCGAAAGGAAAGCCTCGGGGATGCGAGAACGCGGTGGAGGATTGCGGTTCGGAGGAGAAACATACGGTGAAAGCTGAGTTTGGAAGATCCGCGACCGGACTGATCTCAGTCTCTTCGGTTACGGTCTCATTGTTGTGTTCACCATCCGCGCCGGTGGATCCAGATGATTTCAGCGAGCTTCCAAAGTTCGGCTTCGCGTCCGTATGCGGCAGGCGGAGAGACATGGAAGACTCGTTGGCTATTGTCCCCTCATTTCACCGCCGTTATAAGGAGACCGCCTCTGAGTTGCATTACTTCGGCGTTTTTGACGGTCACGGTTGCTCTCATGTGCGATTCTTCCCTTTACCATTTCTGAATTAAAAGAGAACTTCCGGTTACATCAGATTTTGAAACGATCGGTTTCTGAAATTCTTAATTTCAGGTGGCGACGAAGTGCGGAGAGCGTCTGCATGAACTGGTGAAAGAAGAGCTTCAAAGCGAAGAGGTGTCAACGGAGTGGAAGAGCGCGATGGAGAGAAGCTTCTCCCGTATGGACGACGAGGTGATCGCGTGGAACAACGGCGGTTTGGGAGCGAACTGCAGGTGCGAGCTCCAAACGCCGGAGTGTGACGCCGTCGGATCAACGGCGGTCGTCGCAATCGTGACGCCGGATAAGATCGTCGTCGCCAACTGCGGCGATTCCAGAGCCGTGCTTTGTCGCAATGGCAAGCCTGTCCCTCTCTCTTCCGACCACAAGGTTAGTTCTTTTCTCTCCTCCCTTCCGCCATTGGAACTTGCCAACTCGGTCAGTTACATCCCCTCTAAAAGGAATGAAAAGAAAACAACTAGAAATTCTAGGATGAGCTGGAACTTTCTGAACAAATTGCTAGTTAGTTGACCGAAATCCTGATCAAAATACCGGCTTTTGGATTTTCTTTTATTTTCTCGGTAAACAAACGGAATAAAATGGGACATTGCAAAGTAAGTGCGAGTCCAGTGTGTTACTATGGACTTTTCACCAAGAGCCGTTGGATCTGTTCAGTGATCTACTTGTAGCAATTTACCATGCTTGTCGTTACCATTTAAGAGACGATTCCCATCTGATGAGATTGTGTTCGTGTGACAGCCGGATCGACCCGACGAACTCAATCGGATCCAGGCGACGGGCGGGCGGGTCATCTACTGGGATGGCCCACGGGTTCTCGGAGTCCTTGCCATGTCAAGAGCCATAGGTAAAACAAATAAACACCATCACTACACTTTTGCCTTCGGCTCACTGTAGCACCAGTCATATTATCTTACGCCGCACTCTGAAAAACCGTCATTGTAATGGTGTATAAACAGGCGACAACTATCTGAAACCCTACGTGAGCTGCGAGCCGGAGGTGACGATCACGGATCGGACGGCGGACGACGACTGTCTGATCCTGGCGAGCGACGGACTCTGGGACGTCGTTTCGAACGAGACGGCGTGTGGCGTGGCGCGGATGTGTCTTCGCGGGAAGGCGAAGATTCCGTCGGGGTCACCCCAGTTGCCGGAAAGCGAAGCACCCGGCGGTGAGATCTCCGATAAGGCGTGCTCCGACGCTTCGATGCTGCTGACCAAGCTGGCCCTGGCCAGGCACAGCACTGACAACGTGAGCGTGATTGTGGTTGATCTTAGAAGGGACACGTAACCCAAACTAATATTGATGTCCTTTGTCATCTTATGGATTTCTTTTTTCCTCTTTTATTTTCATTGCGGTCTTTTTTTTTTTTTCTTTTTTTTGGGCTGATTTCCCATTGGGGGGGTCGGATTCAGCCTTTTTTTTTTTTTTTTTCCTTTTGGGGACAGACGATATACTGACGGAGCCCAGCTCGATTCGCTGGTTTTTGGTTTCGAATGAAATCCTTTCGCCCTGTCAAGTATAATGTAGTTATTGTAGTATATGAACCAAGTAAATATAATGCTATTTGTATTTACTTCTATCCTTTGCATCTTTTTTTTCTCGGTTATGACTTTACAATGAAAAGGAAACAGAATTTGTCCTTTGATATTCCATGGTCCAATGCCTTTTCTTTGTTTTTTTTTTTTTTTCCTGAAATCAATGCTGTTTTTAAGATGCAACTGCTTTTTGTATTTGTTAACCGCAAAGGTTTTAAGTTGTAATTTCCGTGTAGTGTCGGGTTTGTTTAGTAGGTTGATTTTAGTTTTTAATTTGAATAGGACGAAAGGGAGTCTTCTTATTACATTATTTTTTAAAATTTTTTATTATAATAAAATTTAAATTTTAAATTCGAATAAAAAAAATGAATTAATATATTTAACGCATTTTAATTTTGATGTGATATAGAGAGAATAAGGAAGAAATTGCTTGTGGACGAGTTTCAACTCCGTTAGTGAGAAGATTAACCCGTTGACCGTGTAAAGGAAGATGTTTTTTTTCCTCTAATAATAAATCATCCAATATTGTTTTGATTATAGAAACCAAAAAAATCTTCTATAAACCTAAAAAAAAAGAAAACATATGATAATCTCTCTCTTCTTTCAAATCCCTCCTCTAATAGCACGACACATTGCATGACGTTAATCACGTTATAATTAAAATGAGAAGTTTAGCGTTGTTCATGTTGAATTACTTATGGTCACGTAACGATAGGCAAATGCTTTTATCGTGTTAATGACGGTATTTTAGTCGTGCAAAAAGGTAATCTAACCTGGCGAGTTTTGATTCGACAGCCAAATTAATGGAGGAATAAGCTTACATCAACTCATTCAAAACATTAGGCAGAAAGAACTTTATGTGTGTGCAAATGACAGGCAAACCTCATCAATCATTTTTGGGGTCCCAGAGGAACTGCCAATCAAACGATAATTTTAAAGTTCCGTTTAGTTCGTTGATTCGAGTTTTTAATTTGAGTTGAGATGTGATTTTATGTGAGAATTTTTTACTGTAGTAAAAAAGTTATATATGACTGTTTGTGAGAATTTTTTATTGTAGTAAAACTCAAATTCTAAACTCGAATCAACGAAATAAACGGGGTCTAAATTTGTCACGAAACTCATTAAATACTGCCCTTATCCAATACAATATCACCGCTCAGATCTAATATTCCAAAGTACTTTTTTGTAATTTAATTTAAGTGTATTCTGTGGTGGTACATGAAAGAAAAAATTATCAATAGAACACAAATTTGAACTATCAGATCACATTATATTAGTCTAGCGGTTTAAGTTAACCAAAGCCTATTCATAAGACTTTTTTCTTTTTTTTTTTTTAACGCTATCACAGAAATTCCAAAATGATATTGGTACTAATGTTATATGAACCAAATGAGCCAAGTATTAATCCCATTCCATGTATTGTTTTTTTTTAATATAAAAAAAAAAATCTGCACGTACTAGAAAGGACAGAAGGTAGGTTTATTTCCGTTCACTTCGCTGATTCGAGTTTAGAATTCGAGTTAAGATGTGACTTTATGTGAGAGTTTTTTACTGTAGCAAAAAAGTTAAATGTGATTGTTTGTGAGAGTTTTTTCTTGTAGAAAAACTCGAATTCTAAACTCGAATCAGGAAGTGAACGGAGTGTGAATTTTGACATAATTCTTCTCGTACACCTACTCGTTGAATACAATTTGAGTTCCCACTGATGTAAATATTCATCTAATTGCAACTCTATAAAAGAAGCCAACCTAGCCAGATAGTAATGAAAACCTTTGTATATCTGTTTTCCACTGTTAATCTCCTTAAGACATTGATTTTTTTTTTTTTTAATGAAATCTCCATAAGACACTGATAAGTTATAAATTCAGCATATATCTGTTCCAAGTAATGCTGTGGTGGGACATTCATGGTCCAGTTCTAACTAGGATTTCAAAGAAGCACATTATTAATATATAATCGCATGTTAGTTTGATGTGATTTGTTAATGAACCCATTAAATTCTTCTTTTGAAATGAGATAAGTGCCACCAAACGAATAATTATTAAGGAGTCACAGGCATTAACTTAATCAAACAGGAATCTTTAATTACATGATATTAAGATTTATCAATCTTTAAGCGCGGGTTAGTATAATAAGTCTATTTGTTAATCATGTTTCTAAAGTATTGATTTGAGGCTTGAGTGCACTACAAAAATATATTTACATATTTCAGTAACGTAATTGATTTTCATTTCTTCTTTTATTTGAGAATTAAGGGCTTGTTCATTTGTATTTTTTGAGTTAGAGTGATTTGAGTTCAAATTTTGATTTGAATTAAGGTGTATTTGAGTATGGTGTGAGTTGAGACTCTAATTTGAGTTTGTGTTTGGATGGGCACAATTTGAGTTATGGTTTGAATTGATAATCTATTTGAGTTTATGTTTGGATGAGTCAAAACTTGAATTTGTATTTGGATAGTATTTTAATAAAAACTCAATGGTAATGAAAAATTTTAATAGGGTATATGGGTGGAGTTTTATTCGTCTATTTGTTATGAACGCATAGAAAAAAAATTATCTCAATCAGAATTAAAACGAAAAAGTTATGACATTTTTAAGAATAGAAAAAATATTGTTCATTAACTTGAATTTGAGTTTAGGAACTTAAGTTGAAATGAGAACTTGAACTCAGATTTTAACATCAAACTCAAGTTCAAACTCAAATGAATAACCCCTTTAAGGCTTGTTCTTTTGGAGTAAAACTAAAAAAAAAAAAAAAAAAAAAAAAATTTAAAAAAAAAACTAAAGTTACAACTTTAAAGTTCATGTTCGTTTGTAAAATTTGAGTTTTAACTTGAGTTTGGGACTAAAATCTGAGTCCAAATTTTCCCTTCAACTCAAGTTCGTAAATTCAAATTCAAGTTGAATAGTATTTTTTCTATTCTTAAAAATGTTATAACTTTTTAGTTTTAATTCCGATTGAGATGATTTTTTTTCCATGCGTTCACAATGAAAAGACGAATAAAATCACACATATACCCTATTATAATATTTTCATCACCATTGAGTTTTTATTAAAATACTATCTAAATACAAATTCAAGTTTTAACTCACTCAAATAGATTCTCAATTCAAATCATAACTTAAATGTGCACATCCAAATACAAACTCAAGTTACAACTTCAACTCAAATTATAACTCAAATTCAACTTAAGATCAACACTCAAGTCATTATAACTCAAAACTGTAACCGAACAAGCCCCGGATCTCTTTCATGATTGTATCCTAAAAAGTAATGACATTACGATGTTTCTTAAGTTTTATTATATGGTCTGAATTATGATATTAATGAAACGACGCGCATGATCTTCCTAGCCTTGAATTTTTTTTTTTTTTACAGCATGAAAAATAAAAACGACAATCAATAATATTTGTTTCAATCCGTTTAGGCTGCAATATCTCCAAACTTAAAATATCTTTCATTCAAAAAAAATTTTAAAAAAAAGAAGAAAATATCTTTAATTTTTCCTGAAACACATTTTTTTTCTTCTCGTTCATCTTTTAAGGCCCGTTTGAAAAGTGAGTTTTGATTTGAATCAAAATTCAAATTTTATAAAAAAATATTACTGTTTAAATATAAATTATAGTAGTTTAAATGCATCCTCCAAACAGACTTTAACTTCGGTCCGAATGTCCTTCATGTTTCTCCTTTTCTCGTATAGTACTTATTTCTTGGGTCTTACAATTTGGAAAAGAGCACCATGGCCCATGATCGAGTCGCATCTTAGAAACGATTGCTATTGTTGCTCTAGGAATATCAATATCAATCATACTCTTTAAATTTATGTTTGTATTGCCACTTTTTCTTTCTATGAATCGAAATTGACTTTAGAAGTTACTTGAGAACTCGACAATTTACACCACATAGTACCTATGTTAATAGTACATGTATTTATATATTTTCTTTTACTTTTTTCATATAAAATTATTTTTGATTTGTATCATATTAAAAGAGTATACAACTTTAAAATAATTCGATAGAAATCTAAATATTTATATCTTTATCTTTTGTCGGTAGTGCATTTCTATAAATACTGAATTAAATTAAAATCACATTAAAATAAAAAAATTTATAAAACTCGAAAAATTTGATACAAACCTAAGGTTGAAAATAAAAACTTTACTAGTAAATTTTTGTTTTATTCTTTTTTTTTTCCAACGTGTGTAGAATTCATTTTTTCTTGTTTCTTACCCGCACCGAATTTATCTTTCACGAAAAAGGTTAAGGCCCTGTTCTTTTTGTTGATTCGAGTTTTGCTACAGTAAAAAGCTCTTAAAAACAGTCACATCTAATTTTTTTATTACAGTAAAAAACTCTCACATAACATCACATCTCAACTCGAATTAGCGAACCGAAAAGACTCTAAAAATCTTTTAGAAATAGAAGAGAGAAAAAAAAAAGCCTTTGAGCCCATCGCTATCAAATCGGAGAGGATTTCCGGTGAGTTGGTTGACATTGACAGATTGACAGCCCCATTCTTGCACGTCTAATCAGCCACATGGGGTTTTGCTTGCTGCAGACTATCCAACTTTTATGATTAAGGCGAGAGAGTTTGGTTCATGAATTAGAACTATGTGATTAGAATTATTTTTGATTTATGTGTATTTTTTATAAGAGAAAATATTGTAATGAATCATGAATCATAATTTGAATAGAGAACGAATTTAAGTACCAAACATCCTCTTACTGTCTTCATTTGATTTTTTTTTAAAATTTTTTTAGAAAAAATGTACGGTAGAGCATGTTGTTTTATCCATCTATTAATGCAAGCTTTATTTTAACAAGCTTTATTAGTTGGGGAAATTTTATAAGGTCAGTTTAATTCGTTGAATTGAATTTTTAATTTAAATTGAGATGTAATTTTATGTTAGAGTTTTTTATTGTAATAAAAAAGTTAAATGTGACTGTTTTTAATAATTTTTTACTGTAATAAAATTCAAATTTTAAATTTAAATCAATAAAATAAATGGGATCATAAAATCTTTACTGTGAAGCATGCATTTTGACTCTGCTGGTGGTGCACATTTATAAAAACCGATTATTCGATAAAAAAAATTACGACTATTTAAAAAAAAAAGTATATCAATTTATAAAATGTTGCTTAATAGGGCATAGTTTTAAGTCGTAGATCACATCAAGATTATTGGATGAAAATATTATGATTACTTGACAAATTTTGATAAAATCCTAACTACTTATAATTGTGATACTTTTTTAGGTACGAAATTTCATCAATTTATTATACTTGTTTTAATTCGATGTACTCAGATGGTTTAAAAATATGAACGACTCTATCACAAAATTCAGTAATTTGTTAACGAAACTTGATAAAATTTGACGAAGTGTGTCACTTCCATCCTTCAAAAAATTAACAAATATTGAGCCATTTGATGAATGAAAAATATTATCAAACACTTTTCATAATACTAACATATTACACTCCTTGCCTACCAAACTACTTGGGTGTAGAACATGACGTCATTAGGCTACCATGACTTATTAATTGCATGCTTTTACAGCCCTCGAAAGAAATGGATAACTTTTACTCCTTAAAATTGAGTCTTTTTTTATTTTTATCTCTTAATATTAGTTAATATATTTATACTTTTTAAACTATAATTAATTAAGAGATAAAAGTTTTTTAAAGTGGACACTTTTAATAAGTCAATACTTAAAGAGGTAGAATCTATAATGTTCTCAAAGAAAAAAGTGCACGTAGGTTTCCTTACAACGTTTTTTCAACAAAACAAAAGGGTAAAATCATGTTAATACTCCTTTTTATAATAAAATATCTCACTAATACTCTACATTTTTTCTGCGTTTTTAATAATATTAAAATCATATCTTCACTTTTAAAAAAATATTTTTCCGGTGTCTTGAGATTGAGTTTTAGGACATACAATATCCAAATTTATTAATTAAGTAGAAATTACTAATAACTTTAAACATATTTTCTAAAAACATTTTAACTTATTTTAATTTTAAAAAAAATATTAATTTATTATTAATTAGTGAGAATGATACAATGAATATTTTATGTTTCAAACATAATCTCAAAATACTAAAAGAATATTTTTTTAAAATAAAAATACCGTTTTAATATTATTAAAAATATAGAAACCACATAAATTATCAAAATAATTTCGTGTTTCCTTTATTAATCAAATGACATTCATACTTTTTCCTTTGCTGGGATTTCGTAAACTTTTTACCTGTAAAATTTCCACACAGCACCCTCTAGCTGTTCCTTTTTCATTAGTATAACTATGGGTTCAATTTTTAATTATGACTTTCAAAATTCAAATTCTAAATATACACAAAATGCCAGCAATATTCTTGATTCCGAAGAGGAAAATGGAGAAAGCATAATCATGGCTTTCATTTAATAATATGAATGTAAACTTTGGCCTCGTTTTTTAATTCAAATTGAGATGTAATTTATGTAAAAAAATTTATCTGTAATAAAAAAATTAGATGTAATTTTTTATTATAACTTTTAACTATAGTAAAATTAAAATTGAAAACTCAAATAGGTGAAAAACTCTCAGAAATAATCACATTTAATTTTTTTCCTAATAGTAAAAAACTCTCACATAAGATTATATATAAATTCGAATAAAAAACTTGAGCAGCGAACTAAACATGCCCGAAATGAACGGGGTTTTAATCTTTCTCATTTTCCTACCTTAAAAAAAAGAAAGCGCTCTTATTTCACCTTCGAACTGCCACGACAACGCAACAGAGAAGTACAGTAACCATGCGATGCGACAAGGTTCATTCGTATTGTCAGCTAGATATTGAACAATATAATATGTTTCTCTGAAGAAACTGTCACAATCTAAGGGCCCGTTTAGTTCGCTGATTCGAGATTTTAATTTGAGTTTAGATGTGATTTTATGTAAGAGCTTTTTACTGTAGCAAAAAAGTTAGATGTGATTGTTTCTGAGAGCTTTTTACTGTAGCAAAACTCGAATTCTAAACTCGAATCGGTGAAATGAACGGGGCTTAAATATTCTGATAGCATATTATGCATTGCAACTTCAGGGGACGTATTATCATGTCCCGCCAATAATTATTTTCTATCATGAACTATCTAACAAGAAATAAATGATGGGGGTTGTTTGGTTGAGGGATTCGTCCCCCTATTCGAATCATAGTTCATGATTCGTTACAGTGTTTTCTCTCACAAAAAATACACGTAAATTGAAAATAATTCTAATATTATGATTCTAATTCATAAACCGTCTCCGAAAGACAGATTTATGCTTCTTACTTTCTACTTCGTAACCCATCGTATTATCAAACATTCTTGTAACTTTGTAACGATATAACATAAAATATTGCTCTCTGCTTTTATTGCATCTGAAACCAGAAGAGATGTTATTTTCTTTCTTACTTTGCTATCTACTATATAATAACTTATTATTAGTCTACAACGCAATAAAATTGATGTAGGATTAACGCAAAAAATTCCTCTCAAAAGTAACAATTATGAGAGACACGAAATCGAATACTTTAAACACCACTACATATTCCATCACAAACTCTATTTGTTTAGGCCCGGGATTAAGAACATATGAACGCATCCAATATTCAAACCCAAGCACCTCTTCGAAATCCACCGCAAACACTATTTATTTAAGCCCGTTCTTATCGCAGATTTGAGTTTTACTACAGTAAAAAACTCTCAGAAACAGTCACATCTAATTTTTTTACTACAATAAAAAGTTATCACACAACATCACATCTCAACTCGAATTAAAAATTTAAATTAACGAACCGAACGGGCCCGCTCTTACTTCAAATAGTCTCTTAAGAACATATGAGCGCATCCAAAATCCAATATTTGAACCCAAGCACCTCTTTGAAACCCAAGTCAAGTAAAGCTGCCTCTCAAGTTCATCTACGCTCCCACGTCAGTCTATTAAGTACTCCCAAAAGAAAGTGAGATTTTGCTCATGTGAAAATGGGCGAGGACTAAGCAAGTGAAAGTGAAACATTGAGGCTTTTGACAAATGGATTCAGTCATGGTACAAGATACCAATTACCTAAATATTCTAACATACTTTGTAAATGAAATTCCATAATCCCATATATGAGTTATTTAGCTATTCCCGATTAAGAATAGAAAATAATTCAAAATTTTTGGCAAAGTGTTGGAGAGAGGCTAAAAGCAATCTCTAGTAGAATGAATTCGTGCTCAAGAAAGTGGTTGGAAAAGTGAAAAGGGTAACAAAGGAATTAAAAAAGAATAAAAGTGTAAAGAATAGAAGTGTAGATACTTCATTCACTTTAAGGAATAGCAGAGAAAAAGTGTCCCATAGAACGCCTTCCAGCTAATTCCACACAACTGACACGCTCTAAAGGAAACATCAATTAAACACAAAAAAGTTGGTTGCACACAAGACTCTTCCAAAATCAAGGAAACTCATTTTGAAGTGCAGCCAATTTCTTGGGGGGGGGGGGAAGTTTTCTCTTGCTACTTCTCTTTGCTGCTTTCTTCCACTCCAGGCTTTTTCAGCTCGTTCAACTTTCTGTAACCTTTGTCAGTTCCAAATATCCTGGGAATCCATCAAGAAAGACGGGAGTGTCAGATTATGCTTGAATTGTAGTATGTGTTTCTATCTATATCGTCATTCCTCTTTCAAGCTGTTTGTTCATAGTGGATAGTCATTCCTTTTTCATGCTGTTTGTTCATATCGGAAGTTTGTCAAAATAGTAAAAGTTACCTACGCAAAGAGTAAAACCATCTGGAAACAGAGTGAAGTTAACATGGTTAAGTAATGATGCACAGAAGTATGAAATGCCTTAGTTAAGATCATCGGAAACTAGCGTGAAGGGACTTGGTATATTCCCCATACACAAGCCCAAGAGATTACCTAAAAAAGGCGGACCCTAGTGCCAAAGAGGCTCCCGTACTATGACAGGCTCGGGAGAAAGCTCAATCCCATATGTACGCGGCCTTACCCTCCCCCATGACAGGCTCGGGAGAAAGCTCAATCATGTACATTTATTACATCATTCATGTAATTTTTTCTTTTCTGACCGACGTCAATTTAGACAAATAAACGACAGGTGGCTGTATTTGGAAAGCTGTGCACTAAGTTATTCCTACAGTTACAAATAGTAAGTGTTACTTACCAGTCCATGTAAGTAAAGGTCGAGGAGTAGTTGCCTGACTTCGTATAAAGCAAACGGTGATGGTAGTCGTGGAAATCAGCACTGCAGAACAATGAAGCAAAAGATATCAGCAACAAGTAAATGACGAATGTATACCGCCCCCACACACAAATCTAATTGAGCCAAGAAGTGGCAACCACGCACACTCACCCGCCATACAAAGGAATGAAGTTTGAGAGGCTCCATGGGAAATGGTAGCCACAATGTGCCTCAACTGTCTCAAGCACTCGAAGTACCATCCACAACCAGAGTGTTATTAGATGGGGACCGGTGATGGCAGGACCGATGATAGTCGCAAAACCAAGGAACAGTATCTCAGCAGGGTGAGCATATTCAGAAGTCAGTCCAAAAGGTGTAGCATATCTGCACATGTTTATTGCCCAATAATCCAGAGTCTATATCATTTGTAAAACCATTCAAAGAAATTATGTACAAAGTCGAAAAATAAAATATAAAGGCACCAATAACTGCACTTATAACTCTCACTTACTCATGATGAACACTGTGCACATGTTTGTACAACCATTTTGTATGGAGAACCCTATGTCCCCAATAGAATACAAAATCCTCTAGGATGAAGTAGAAAACTATTTGTGAAAAAATTACTTTCCTGCAAAACCAAAAACATAATTGTTCAAACTATCCTATGGAAGAGATGCACGTTGTAGGATTTAATAGAAAACTGGATGGGCGCAATATATCTAGAATAATGAGTATCCAATACTAGAATATCTGAAAAAGGATGCTTTAGCATATAAAGAACCTGAAAATACCAGGACGGCAGAGGAAGACTACTTCTCATGCCCATGAATTTGAAGACAGGATATGAGAATATCATAACTGGTAGATTGACGCCAAAATGATACAACAGTAGGCGAGTTATACATTTCTCCTGAGCTGCAGGGCTATTATTTTTCGTCTGTATAAAACCAGAAAGAAGAAAGTTATACGCTAAACTAAAGGAAATTTTAGTTTATTGAGATCCAAGCGATCACATATATCTTAGTTATGAAACACATATTTGATATCAGATACCTCATGTGTGTGCGTACAGACACATATATTAAATATCAAAGCACTGTTGAAGACATAGATGCATCATCTGAACAATACCATGAGAGAAGTAACCAGATTCAATCGCAACACCAGTTTCCAAGTAAGATATCATAATGTGAAAAAAAAAAAAAAAAAAAAAAAGATGTTTTGAAGATTCTAAAAACTGACAAAAAAATAATAATCGTTGCATATCTCAAAGATCTTCTGCAAAGAGAGTCGGTGGCAGCAGCATTATGTAATTATTAAAAGCAATCTGCAATGGATTAGCTATATCTACATAACGGGTTGAATGCCAACAGAATATACACACATTTCCTCGCGTGCACATATTCACATATAACTATGCATATGAAGTCTCTTGAGTGGGGCTTCAAAAGTAATAGCCAAATCAAAGGAGTAACCTGAATCTTGTACTTGCTCAGCAATCCCGCTCTCTCAAGATATATAAAGGGAAGTCCAGATAAGAAGAAAACACTCTCATGAAGAAAGAAGCTTCCTAGACATGCCAGTTGAAAATCACTGAAATGTGTGATGAGATACTGCATAAAAAGAAGGAATACGGAGAGAGAAAATAAATTTCAGAATGAAGAATACCAATAACTCTAAAGAACATAAAAAAGCACAGAAAAAAAAAAAAAAAAAAAAAAAAAAACATTGCACAAAATAAAAACAACAAAATAAAAAAAAAAAAAAAAAAAAAAAAAATCATTGCACATAATCAAAACAACACAATTATTGAATCATGTGTACTTCTCAATCCATCTATTAACAGAAAGCCTTTTTGAACTAATAAAAGTATAAATCAGGAGAACAGTAGTGGCCCTTGAGCTCAACAGCGTAGTGATGGATGCAAAGTACAGGGTTGTATGTGCCAGGACGTCGGACCAAAATCCGATTTTGACCCAACATAGCAAAGCACTTCACATATTCAAAATTGTTGTTACCACTGCCAACAGCATGGAGAACAGTTTAAATTTTTCTAGCTTCTTTCATTGCTAATAAAATTAACCCCAGTTCTAACCTTTTTCTTCATAATAAAAATAATAATGGTTTCGAAAATTCATTCAATCCATAGACGGTTCAAACACCCAGAATCTTAACTCCATCTAATGGAATAAACTAATCAAATTGCGATCTAAATCATCCATGAAACACAAGCAAGTGCACTGGGTGTGGTACTGTACTAGAGTTTGAATTCATTCTAGCCTTCCTTCCCTTTCCATGGCAATCCTTACTTCACTCAAGCATAAATTTGTTATTATTATTATTATTATTATTTTTCATATTTCTTAGTCACAGAGATCTGGAATACAAAAGAGACTTCACAGCTAAACTACGTCAATAAATTCAAATGGGGCCCATTTAGTACTAAAACCACAATCCTCCACTAGGAATCAAATGGGTGATTCCTATTGGGTATTCAAAACCATGGGAACAGTAATCATTGCACATTTTCCATCCGAGCATAACATCAAGAAAGTGAAAAAGACTAATGAACACGCCCCAGAATCAATTCCCAATCCAAATACGCACTTTAAAAAAAAAAAAAAAAAAAAAAACCCTGAATCACCTGACTAAAAATCTATAAATTACTACTTTAGACTAATTCACTTGAGAAATACACACATTTTCTCAAATCCAGCTTAATGTGAAAGAAAACTTGAATACCAAATGCGTGGCCTAATGTTTCTGTCAGTCAACGACATCATCCAAAGAACAAATGACGGAAACCCAAATCAGGCCATGACCTGAAAGCGATAATCAGAATAACTATACACGCTAAAAACTTAAAAGAAAATAAAAATCCTACTGAGAGATAAAGAATCCAAACAGAACACATCATAATTCACATCATCCACATTACTACTGCGAACATGCAGACAAAGGCACGAACACAAACGAGTTCGAAATCAAAACCAATGCTCATTAACCAGATCACGAGCATAAAAAGAAATAAAGAAATAAGAAAGATAAGGCCAAAGCTTTGAGCAGCTTGTAAGAGCAGAGAAAAGAGTAAAAGAGCGGAAATACCCGCCACCCAGATTCGACGACGGAAGCCATGAAAGTTGACCAGTGGGAGAGAGAAAAACAGAGTAATGCGGTACTTTCTAGAAAGAAAAAAAATAGAGAGAGAAGGAGGAGAGAGAGAGAGAGAGAGAGAGAGAGAGAGCTGAGCGAGTGAAGCATATGAAAATGAAAATGAATGAATCAAGAGCGAATAGGGCCACCACCTTACGAGGCGAAAGAAAGACAGACTGTCGAAGGGAATCTGGGCTTTCTTTTAATTTTGGGCTTTTGATTTCTTTGATTTATTTTTCAGAAATAGTAGAAAATAAACAAATATGAAAAGTTTAAGAAAATATATAAGTTAATTTTTAGTTATAAAAATTAATAGGTCATAATTTGTCAAGTTAAGATTTATAATTAAATAAGTTATGGATAAACTTGTCAAGTTATGGTTCATAGCCAGACAAGTTATGGACAAAAACCGTGAATTATGGACAATAACTTGTCAAGTTATAGTTCATAACCAGACAAGTTATGGACAAAAACAGTAATTTAGCCTATTTATTAACTTATGTAAACTATTTGCTTATTAATTTTAATTCATCTCAAGTCTTGACCTATTTCCATCTTTCTCTTTTTATTTTTCACTCTTCTTATAATTGTTTCTTTGGTATGAATAGTAAGTCAAAATTACTATACAAATTAATTAAAATTACTATTCATGTCAGAGTCTTAAATAGTAACTATAAATAATTATTATTATGTAAATAGTAATCATAAATAATGTCAAAAATTTTTCTATAAATAAAATTATAAGACACTTTATTTTGTATATCTTTACAAGATTAATGAAACCCCTCATCTAGTTTCTCTCTCTAAATTTTTCTTTTTAGGTTTACATTTTTTTTAATTTTCATAACACGCTATCAGCACAAACGTTCTATTCCTATTGTGGTTGTTTACATTATTAATTTAAAAAAAAAAAAAAAAAAAAGGTTCTGATCCAATTATAAACATCTACCTTAAAGTCAAAAAAAAGTAAATCCTAACCCTAGTTCTACTACAAGTTTCTACCCTTATTAATTCAAGTGAAAAGTGTATAAATATACTCTATTATTTTATGCTAGTGAATTCACATCTTAAGCATTTAATGATTATTATATGTTCATTGGAATTATTGCCCAACACCGGTTGCTCACATGTATACACAAAATAGTTTGGTTGAATCATTAATTAAACACCCCCAGCTTATTGTTGGACCATTAATAATGAGAATAAAGCTACCTATCTCTATATAGGGTTATGTAATTTTACATGTTGCGGAATTAATTCGCATCAAACCAAGTGCTTATAATAAGTACTCCCCTTTACAACTGGCATTTGGTTAAGAACCAAATATCTTTCATCTAAGAATTTTTAGTTGTGCGGTATATATACCAATTGCTCCACCACAACGCACAAAGATGAGTCCTCAAAGAAGATTGGAAATATATGTTAGGTATGAATCCCCTTCTATCATCAGATATCTTGAGCCTCAAACTGATGATGTTTTTAAGGCATATTTTTCCGATTGTCATTATAATGAGGTAGTCTTCCTAGCATTAAGGGGAGAAAATAAATAGTTACAAAAGGAAATTACATGGCGTGAATCGTCATTGTTGTATCTTGATCCTTACACAAAATAATGCGAACTAGAAGTGCAAAAGATTATGCACTTGCAAAACTTAGCAAATCAATTACCAGATGCGTTTACCGATACAAAAAGAGTGAATAAATCATATGTACCAGCTACAAATGCTCCCGCTCGAATTCAAATCCCAAAAGGACAATATGAGAATGAAGTAATTAATATGTCTAAAATACGCCTAAAGCGTGGTAGACCTATCGGTTCTAAAGACAAAAATTCTCGAAAAAGAAATGAAGCAAATGAGCATAATGACCCTGATTTGGAGGAAAGTGTTCTAGGAGAAACACAAAATAATACAAATAAAGAGATTCTCGATATCATAGAAAATTTTGAAGGTTTAAAGAATAGTGAGATCTCTATTGACTATATCAATACATGAGGATTATGGAATCAAAATGACATAGAAAATATTGATGAAATACTTTCTTACTATGTGGCATGTGAAATTATTAACGCAACTGAGGATCCTAAACCAAGATCCATTTTTTAGTGCTAAAATAGACACGATTGGATCAAATGGAAAGATGCTATACAGGTTGAGTTAAATTTGCTTAATAACCGTAAAGTTTTTGAACCTATTGTCTTAACGCCTGAAGCTGTGAGACCTGTGAGATACAAATGGGTTTTTGTGCGAAAATGCAATGAGAAAAATGAAATTGTAAGGTATAAAGCTCGACGTGTTGCACAAGGTTTTTCACAAAGACCCGAGATTGATTACGAGAAAACATATTCTCCTGTAATGGATGCAATTATATTTAGATATTTAATCAGCCTAACAATTTTTAAA
The DNA here is from genome assembly GCF_000414095.1 of Morus notabilis. NCBI lineage: Eukaryota > Viridiplantae > Streptophyta > Magnoliopsida > Rosales > Moraceae > Morus > Morus notabilis. The sequence continues at coordinate 974,417 of NW_010365505.1, forward strand.
AATTTAGAGATGCGTATTATGGATGTTGTTATAGTTTATATGTACGGATCGCTTGATAGTGATATTTATATGAAAATTCCTTATGGATTTAATATGCTTGAACCACTAAATTCAAAACCTAAAGATATATATATTTAATTAAGTTACAAAGATCATTATATGGCTTGAAGCAATCCGGACACATGTGGTATAATCGCTTAAGCAAATATTTGTCAAAAGAATGATATGTGAATAATCTTATATGCCCATGTGTTTTTATTAATAGAACAACATCTGGTTTTGTTATAATCGCTGTCTATGTTGATAATTTGAACATCATTGGAACTCATTAAGAAATTCAAAAAGCTGTGATATACTTAAAGGATGAATTTGAAATGAAAGACCTTGGAAAAATGAAATATTATCTTGGTTTACAGATTGAGCACCTTTAAAATGGAATACTTGTGTATTAATCAAACTATACTAAAAAGGTATTAAACGCTTTAATATGGATAAAGCAAACCCTTTAAGTACTCAAATGATTGTTAGATCACTTAATGTTGAAAATGATCCATTTCGCCCTTATGAAGATAATGAAGAAGTCCTCGGTCCTGAAGTACCATATTTAAGTGCAATATGAGCTCTTATGTACCTTGCTAATTATACTTGACCAGATATAGCTTTTGCTACTAATCTATTAGCAAGATTTAGCTCATCTCATACACGAAGACATTGGAATGGAACTAAGAATATACTCCGTTATCTTCAAGGAACATTTTATTTGAGATTATTTTATCCTAAAGGATCAAAACAAGGGATGATTGGTTTTACAGATGTAGGATATTTGTCAGATCCACAAAAAGCCATGTCTCAAAATGGATATGTGTTCACATGTGAAGGTACTATTGTTTCATGGTATTCACAAAAGCAAACGCTTGTTACCACTTCTTCAAATCATATCGAAGTTATTACACTCCATGAAGCAAGTTGAGAATGTGTATGGCTGAGGTCTATGACTCAACATATCTAAGAAACTTGCAGACTATCTATCAGTAAAGATCCAACAGTGGTATTTGAAGATAATGCAACATATGTCACTCAAATAAAGAAAGGTTACGTCAAAAGCGACAGAACGAAACACATACTCCCGAAGTTCTTCTCATACTCCCAAGAGCTCGAAAGAAAAAAAATAAGGATATTGATATTCAATACATTCGATCAAGTGACAATGTAACAGATATTTTCACCAAGGCACTTCCCACCACAACATTCAAAAAGTACATCCACAATATCGGGATGCGTCATCTACGAGAGTTATGAGGAAGGCTTATACATGTCAACTTGAAGGGGAGTTTACGTGGCTGTATTCTTTTTCCCTTATTATGGTTTTATCTCACTGGATTTTCTTGATAAGGTTTTTAATGAGGGAGCATAAACACGTATAGATAAATGATGTACTCTTTTTCCCTTTGCTATGGTTTTATCCCACTGGATTTTTTCTACCAAGGTTTTTAATGAGGCATCATGAATGGTGGACATCTAAGCGAGAGTGTTATGAATAGTAGCTGTCCACCTCAGTCAAAGTTACTATGCAAGTCAGCTAAAGTTACTGTTTATGTCAGAATCTTACTGTACAAATAGTACCCATAAATAATAAGTACTATGCAAATAGTAACCGTGAATAGTGTTGAAAATTTTCTTATAAATAGAGCTCTAAGGCTCTTCATTTTGTATACCTTCACATAATTAATGAAACTCTCTCTAGTTTCTCTCTCTAAAGTTTTCTTCTTAGTTTTACATTTTGTTAGTTTCCATAACATGTTATCAGCACGAACGTTTTATTCCTACTGCGATTGTCTATATTCATTAATTCAAAGAAAGGAGGCTATGATCTAATTACAATCATCTACCTTAAAGTCAAAAGAAAGTAGGTTCTAGCTCTAGTCCTACTACAAGTTTCTACCCTTATTAATTTAAGTAAAAGGTATGTAAATATATTATATTATTTTATATTCATATAAAGGAGGGCTATGCCAAATTTTTATAATTTTATCATTATACACCCTTCAAAAGGTTTACCAAGTAATTTGGTGTGTTTGTATTCTCATAAATGGACGGCTATACCGCTTGCAGGTAATAATTTCTCATTTCACTTTCTGCATGCATATTACTATTCTCATATGTTTATTTTTCTGCATCATTTAAAGTATACAATTATAATTTTTCTTCCACTTATAACAGTAATATAATGGATTTTTATACCACTATTAACGGCTATAAACATCTAGTTTTTACTCTATAAAATGTGATTTTTCTTAACCCATAAAGAGCCTTATGTAACTTGCAAGCCATCATTTTTCCATTCTGAATTTTAAAACCCGGAGGCTGACTCATGTATATGTCCTCTTCCAAATTTCCATTTAAGAATGCATTATTCCCATCTAGTTGGTGAATAGGCCAATTCTTTGTTAGAGCCATGGTGAGAACTACTCTAACAGTAACTGGCTTCACTACTGGACTGAAGGTTTCTCCAAAGTTAAATCCGGGAACTTGACTGAAGCCTCTTACAACAAGTGTTGTCTTATATCTTGATACACTTCCATCTGCATTATTGTTGGATGAAGGGACATTAGGACATGTTTCTTGGTTTTGTGTAGGTGTGGTTTGATCATGATGAGAACCGTTATTTGGAGATTCTGGAGGTGTATGACCTGCATTATCATTACTAAAGGAAGGTTGTGCAATTGGAATGACTGGCATTGAGCATTGTAAAAAATCTCTAATTTGGGCAGAAGATGGGGTTTCATTTTTATTTGCATACGGAAATGCTTTTTCATCAAAAACTGTATGCCTAGAAATATATAGTCTTGCATTTGGAGTCAAGCATTTGTAACCTTTGTATTTATGACTATAACCTAAGAAGGTGCAGGGCATTGATCTATATTGTAATTTGTGATCATTGAATAGTCTTAAATAAGGATAAACTATGCAACCGAAAACTTTAAGTGTGCATAGTTTGGTTTTACCTTGTAAAGAACCTCCAAGGGGTTTTGATACTGCAGAACCTTAGATGGAAGCCTATTGATCAAGTAAACAGCTGAAGTGAATGCATCATCCTAGAACCTGGGTGGTAAATGTGAATGAGCGAGCATACTAAGGCTTGTTTCGACTATATGACGGTATTTTCTTTCGGCTAAACCATTTTGTTCTGGTGTGTGAGGACATGAGACATGATGAATGATGCCTAAATCTTGAAAGAAATTGGTCAATGATCTGTATTCGCCTCCTTAATAAAAAAGAACAAATTTGATCTTTTTGTTTAAATGCAATTCAACTTTAGCTTTGAATTTGATAAAGACATTGAAGACTTCAGATTTTTGTTTTAACAAATAGATCCAGGTATACCTTGAAAAGGCATCAATAAAACTGACATAATAGGAATATTCATTCGAGGATTTTATTGGTGCTACCCCCCATAAATCCAAGTGTATCATTTGCAAAGGTTCATTATGTTCAGTAATAGAATTGGAAAAAGGAAGATGATGACTTTTCTCTTGTTGGCAGGCACAACAAAAATTGAAATTTTCTTTCATTAAATTGCTTTGATTACAAGCTGCAAGAACTTCGGACATTACAGTCATGGAGGGATGTCCTAATCTTTCATGCCAATTGTTAAGGACTGAATTACAACGGTCACACTCTACATGCAGACATTTAGGGAAAGGAGAAAAAGAACTAAGACTAGACACTTAAGCAGAGAAAAATTGGAAGAACTAAGACTGTTAGGTCCTTTGGAGGAAGAAAAATTGGAAGTGGTTGTGGGATAGCATGCTTGAACTGGAACTGATACAGGCCTCCACTAAGCTTGCCTTACAGAAGAACTTGCCCCGTGAGTTGATCATTTACAAGACAAAACAAATGGTGAAATTCAAAAACACACCATTGTCATTAGCAAATTGTGAGACACTAATAGGATTTTTCTTGATCTGTGGGACTAAAAGAAGATTTTTTATAATGTGAAAATACGAGATGATGATGATGATGATTTTGAATTTGAACTAGAAAATATTGAAGATCCAATATGAGAAATATGTAAACCTTTACCATTGCCCATGTGAAGCTTGCTTGGACCATGATATTCGGAGCCAAGGTTGAGGTTGTTCATGTCATTTGTCACATGGTTTGTTGCTTCGAAGTTAGGATACTGATACGAAATCATAGGTAAAGATTCAATTATGCAAGTATTATTGTATTGAACAAACAATTAGAAGAACTCAATGAGAATCTTTCCGAACACTCTACACACACAGAGGTTTTCGAGAGACCTCGACTCTCCAATTTCTTCACAATATAATTCTTTAATCTCTCCCTTCTATTTCCACTCATATTTATCCCCTTATTTCCCGCCTAAAACTGTTATTCAATCACCCCACTTATTCTACAATAGGCGACCCTATCACAGAATTCCTATTCTGCCCCTGCCTTTTATTCCTCCTTACGTAAGTAAAATGCACCAGTGGCCTATCATTACCCGCCGCCCAAACCTGCACCTTGTCCTCAAGGTGAAAATAGGGAAAATGGTGCTGGATAGACGAAAAAGACTCCCACGTAGCATCAAAAGCGGGTATCCCCTGCCAATGAATCAACACGTCCACCTCACCCCCATCGCCTGCCACAGGCTGGGGGGAACCCCAAACCAGGCTGGCGAACATCCAAAGCGCCATTGGTTCCATCAACATTTCCATGTCTGCCGTAAGTTGAGTAGGAAGCTCCTGAGAGGCTTCAGTCGATCCCAAACAACGCTTGAGTTGGGAAACACGGAAAACCGGGTGAATATGGGCGAACTCAGGCAGCCGCAAACGGTAAGCTACCTTACCAATCCGTTGTGTCACCTCATAAGGGCCAAAGAAGCGGGGAGCCAACTTCTCATTCCTGCGACGAGACAACGACAGTTGCTGGTAAGGACACAACTTTAAGTACACCAAGTCACCCACCAAAAACTCAACATCCCGCCTCTTCCCATCGGCCACACTCTTGATTTTGTCATGTGCACGTAACAAGTGTAATTTCAGCTCATCCAAGGCAGCATCCCTATCCTCCAACTGACGTTCAAGCGACGCCACTGCCGTCTTACCCGAACCAAACCGAAACAAGGGTGGAGGATCTCGGCCATACACCACATGAAAGGGTGTAGTATGAGCCGCAAAGTGGTACGATGTATTATACCAGTACTCAGCCCAAGCTAACCAACGCATCCATTGGTGAGGTTTGTTAGACGCAAAACATCGAAATACGTCTCCACACATCGGTTGACCACCTCCGACTATCTATCCGTCTGAAGGTGATATGCGGTACTTCGCTTGAGTGATGTCCCGTGCAGACAAAATAGCTCAGTCCAGAAACCGCTTAAGAAAACCTTGTCGTGGTCGGACACTATGGAACAGGGAATCCCATGCAAGCGTACCACCTCCCGCAAGAATAATTGAGCCACCGCCGGAGCTGTAAAAGGGTGATGAAGTGCCAAGAAATGGGCATACTTACTCAATCTATCCACCACTACCAAGATAGTGTCATAGCCTTCAGACTTAGGGAGGCCTTTAATAAAATTCATAGACAAATCCTCCCAAATCTGATCCGGGACTGGAAGAGGTTGCAAAAGCCCTGCGGGCAACAAATTGGAATGCTTGTTGCGTTGGCAAACCGAGCAGCATCCAACATATTCCTTAATTTCCTTAAACATGCCCACCCAATACCAAGTGGAGGCTAAGCGACGGTAAGTTTTAAACACCCCCGAATGCCCACCAACCGGGCCATCATGCGCCTCCTTTAATAGGGTGGCAACAAACGGAGAGGACCTGGCCAGGTCTAGCCGGCCTTTGTACAAAAGCCGACCCTGCTCCAATGAGAAACCAGGGTAGTTGGTGTCCCCGTGTAGCAAAGCCTGATAAACTCCCGACAGTCGAGAATCCATCAACACCTGCTGCTGTAACTCCCCATAGTCCAAACCCTGTACAAACGATAATGCGCAACATGAGGGCATCCCTTCCACGCGAGAAAGCACATCAGAGGCCTTGTTTTCCAACCCCGGCCGATATTGGATGTCAAAGTCATACCCCAACAATTTAGTAACCCATTTTTGGTGCTCAGTACTGACCAACCGATGTTCTAAAAGGAATTTCAAGCTCTGTTGGTCAGTTCGAATGATAAAACGCATTCCCAGCAAATAGGGCCGCCACTTCTGCACAGCCAGGATGATTGCCATCAACTCACGCTCATAAACTGAACATGCCCTGCCTCGAGAGGACAAAACATGGCTGTAAAATGCAATTGGCCGACCTCTTTGCATTAACACTGCCCCTAACCTATGGCCAGAAGCATCAGTCTCAACCACAAAGGGCTGAGAAAAATCCGGTAAAGCCAACACCGGTACTATGGTCATAGCCTTCTTCAAAGCCACAAACAACTCCTCCGCTGCTTGATTCCACCCAAACTGATCTTTTTTTAGTTGATCAGTCATAGGACTTGCCACGAACCCGTAATTCCGGACAAACTTGCAGTAGTAACCAGTGAGACCCAAGAAACCCTGCAACTCCCGCAATGTTTTGGGTGCTGGCCACTTCAGCATTGCTTCAATCTTCCTCTCATCAGCCGCCACTCCCTCCGCTGAAATAATGTGCCCCAAATACTCCAATGAAGGCTGGCCAAAACAACATTTTTTATCATTAACTCTCAGACCATGCTGCTGCAGCAACTCAAAAACCTGAAACAAGTGCTCTACATGCTCCCCAAGGTCGCACTATAAATCAAGATGTCATAAAAAAAACACTAACACAAACTTCCGCAAGAAACACTTAAACACTTCATTCATTAGAGCTTGGAAAGTGGCAGGTGCGTTTGTCAAACCAAACGGCATCACCAAAAATTCGTAGTGCCCCTCATGGGTTCTGAAAGCTGTCTTAGGCACATCCTCGGCGCGCACCCTAATTTGGTGATATCTGGAACGAAGATCTAACTTTGAAAAGATCTTCGCCCCATGCAACTCATCCAATAACTCGTCTATTACCGGAATAAGAAACGGGTCAGGGACGGCCGCGTAATTCAAGGCTCTATAATCCACACAGAAACACCAACTCCTGTCTTTTTTCTTAACCAAGAGTACCAGACTGGAATAGGGGTTGGCACTGGGTTGAATGATTGATAAGTGCATGAAAATGCACCCTAAATATTGCTTTTGACTTACATAATATTAAAATATTTAAGCTTTAATTAAACAATTCCATTATTTTATTCATAATATTTTTAATTGGAATTTGTCTAGTTTTTACTTAATTATTTACAGATGAAAAGCAGTGTAAAACTCTACACAAGAAGAAGCCATGAAAGCCATGTTCAATAAGTCAAAATTAAGCCACACGAGCCAAGAGTCGCGTCAGCCCATTGAGCCATCAAGCCGAGCCTCCGCGTGTGCCCAGCTCTCTCCCATGTTCCCCACTTCATCTCTCGCGCGTCACCAGTACACCGGCCTGCCAAGGCGCGCGTTCTTCTTCCGTACAGTCTCCAGCGCGTCTGAATCTCCCACCGCGTGGACCTCGCGCCTGCTCACGCCAGCCTGCTCTCCCCTCTGCGCATGCCACCTATCAAAACCGGGTCCCAGCTGTCTCCAACACCAGCAGACTTCCCCCAATCCGCCCGCGACACGTGGCGTTTTCTCCTCACTGCCAATCACGTTGTGACACGTGTCCCCTTGTGTTGAATCCGAATTTCTCTATCAAAATCAGACGAGATTACCAGATTTCTTCCTCAAATCAAATATATGATTTCTCCTAATTTATGTGTAATTTTATTTTGTTTCCTTTTCTTTTGTAATTTTCTATTTTTATTGTTTGTTTCCTTATTTGACAGGCAACCTCTGAACACTATAAATAGAGGGGTTAGCCTAAGGTTTTAGGGAGCTTTTGATATTCAGTTTTCTGTCGTCTTGCTGTCAGTCTCATATTTTCTCTCTAGAACTTGTGAGAATGTTTTGCAAGATAGGCTAGAGTTTTCTTGGTGAGGTTAGAGATGAACTTCTGTTGAGTGACCCAATTTGGGGTTTTGATTCCTTGTGCTGTAAAGTTTAACATCTGAATAAATTAAATCTCATCTATTTTTCTATTAATTTTCAAAATATTGTGTGCCAATTGTTATATAAGTTCAGTCACGCTTTTCTTATGTAATTATGTCACGCAATGTTTTATTATTCAAATTATTTTACAAATTGTCTTTTACTGAAATATTGTCAGATTGATATATTGTCGATTTTAGATAACTTGTAATAATAATATTTTCTGAGCCAACATAGAGATTTAATTTATTCGATTATTTTATTTTGTGAATCAAAACTTGAATTGGTGAACGAAGCATTAGGGATTCTCGACACCTTACCGTTTTCTTCATACAGATTTTCTCCTTTTTATTTTATTTGCAACAAAAATCTCAAAAACTATCATTTTTCTTTAATTCACTTTTCTCTTATGCTCTTATTCTGTTAATCATTCTTGTTATTTTGTTATCGCTCTGTGGATACGACCGCCCTTCTGTGCTATAATTGACCGCTTGTGAA